>NC_060270.1:91524998-91626591 GCF_021613505.1 Equus quagga
CCCCCCCCCCCCCCCCCCCCCCCACTGCTGTGTGGCTCTGCAAAAATGACCAGCTATGGAGAGTGACCATGACAGAAAAGAATAACAGACCAAAGATAAGATGCCAAGCAGGAAGCCCAGGACAGCAGAGTCCAGGCTGGGATTGGGGGTAGGAGAGAGTTGATAGTATTAAGGCTTAAAACTACATGTAGCGGCTCCACATTAAGAAAGTAAAGTCCCTGAGTGCTGCTGACTGGCTGCCAATGTCTGGAGAAGCACTGGGCCCCCTGCAGGGGCTCTGCTGCACTCTGAGTGCCCACCTGGGGGTGACAGGTCTGGCACCTCTGCTGCGTGGGCAGTGCACTGGAGTCTGGATTTTGGAGTCCAGCCAAGTTTGTGAGCTAGCTGGCCCAATCAGGATTAGTCGGCATCTGGAAGATGCTTTTAACCACCCACTTCACAAGGAGACTCAGCAAGTTGAAGAAAACCTTAAAAATTGGCTAGTCTAACTCCCTCTCAAGTGGGAGAAATGAGTTTCATAGAGATTACTGCTTGCCCAGGGAATCAATCAGAATTGGAATCCAATTCTCTTGACTCATCCCAGAGGTCTTCGAAATTACAATGCATTGCAAATTCATCTTCAATGAGAAAATCACCCTTGCCTTTTCTGAAAAACATCAGCAACAGCACACAGAGTCCACATCCAGCAAGACAGCTTGGTGGGACTCGCTAAACCAGAGTTTGTCAAAAAGGGTAGCCTTTTATGAACTCTCCCCCTGCTCCCTCTCTCTGAGGCTGGGTTCCCCAGAAGACGACTCTGAGACTAGGATTCAAGTGTCCCAAGTGTTAAGAAAGTGCTCTGGGAAACCTGGAAGGGAATGGGGCAAGCAGGACAGAGAAGGAAGAAAGATCAAGCCAGAGTGTGATTCAGGCCCCGTCCAGAGGAGGAGAACTTCTGCCTGATCCCACCGGGCACCTCTGGAACGGAAGTTAACCTTCAGAGTTGTGTCCTCATGACTCTAGGCAAGAGAATTAGCATTTCATACCCTCGCATCTTGGCCAAGGGCCTGCCTGCAGTAGCTGAGACTCCTGGGCACTTCTAGCTCCCACACAGGTGGGCAGAGCCACTCCAGAAGCCCGAGGGCAGGCCTCTGCAGAAAGTCGCAGGTGTGCACCATTGGAAGGCACAGATGCCAGAGGAGGGGCACACCAAACAGGACAGGGGTGCCCAGGGGATATGGGGAGCAGCACAGTGTCCACAATACTCCCAAAATATCACACTCCAATCTTGTCAGATTGTTCCCTTATCGCTTCTACAATCCAAATTGAACAGATACACAGACTGGAGAAAAAGGCATCATAAAAATGAGTCCTCTAGCTCAGGAATTGGTAACCTTTTCCACAAAGATAGCAAGTATTTTGGGCTTGATGGATCATAAAGTGTCTGTTCTAACTATTCAACTCTTGCAAAAGCAGCCGCAGACAATACGTAAACAAATGGGTATGGCTTCATTTCAGTAATACTTTCTGGACACTAAAATTTGAATTTTGTATGATTTTCTTATGTCATGAAATATTCTTCTTTTGATATTTTACCAAACATTTAAAAATGTAAAAGCCATTCTTAGCTTGTGGTCCATTCAGAGAGCAGACGAATTGGATTTGGCCTTTGAACCATAGTTTGCCAACCTCTGTTCCAGATCAATGGCTTTCAATCTCTTTTGACCACAACTGTAAGAAAGGCATTTAACATTCTATTATAAACTACAGCATATGTAAATACACATACACATATGGAATTAAAACTTGTTTCATAAAACAGTCTTATGTTTTCTATGAACTACAAACTCTGATTTTTTTTTCCACTTTTGTCCCACTTTGTTTTACTTTTAAATGCTGTCCTGATCGACTGTGGTGTTTTTTCCAACCCACCAATGGATCACACCACCTCCTGTTTGAAAAAAACTGCTCTCGATCAGTCGACATTTGGCTCTGGGCGGTGGTGATAGCACAGTCATAGTGGCTGCTCTGCATTCATCAGCACTGACATTACTTGGAATTTGCCAGTAAATAACATAAAGACCAAAAAAAGATGCTATCATCAACCTGTCAAGGGAAGCACGACAGGATCGCCTGCCTCAACCTGCCTGGCTCCAGGTGTTTCAGGAAATTTCAGATGGCTCCCTGTCTTTCTTGATGTAGGAAGTATGATTTTCATTTGAACTGAGCAGAATTCAGAGCAGAGAGAGAATTTAAAGCAATTGCAAGTCCCAGCCTGAAACCTTGAGCTTGGCAGTTTCGAAGGAGACTTAGGATCCTTTGCTTTATAGACATGCTCATCACCAGCTGAGGTGTTTGAAAAGTGTGACAATTTCCAATAGCACCCTCCTGGTAGAACTCAGCTAAATACAAAAGATAGATCAGACTGTGGTCAGCTGAAAACAAAAACAGAAACAAAACAGTTCACTGTGATTGGAGGAAAAAAGATCAAATGCCTATACTTTTACCTAATCGAGGCAAAATCTTTCCTATGAAGTTCAGGGGTCGTGACTGGCTTCTGGAAAATAGACACTAGGTGAAGCTTGCCTTGGTCATTTCCCATCTTCCATTTCCCTCTTGTCACTCTCCTCTGCCTTCCTGTCTAGACTTTAAAGGTGGGATGAGAGCACTGGGAGGGAGAAATTTGAAATCTTATTTAATGGCTTTAGGGTTCTCTCTATTGTCAACATTCTCCTCTTCACCCCTGTATTTCCCCTAATACGTGTGAATAATTGGGACCCTTCTGCCTCTTTCTCTCCCCAATTTCAGTTTGGTTCAGTTTAGAAAACACGTATTATGCACACTACCTGAGCTAGATCCTGGGGACACAAGGTGGTTAATGAAATAGGAACCGGCTCTTCAGGAGCATAGAATAATAGCATTAGGCCCCTCAGTTCAATGAGGTGAGATTTGCAGAAGTCCTTTGTTAGCGTGAAGTTATTTTTTTTTATTTTATTATTATTATTTTTTAAGATTTTATTTTTTTTCCTTTTTCTCCCCAAAGCCCCCCGGTACATAGTTGTATATTCTTAGTTGTGGGTCCTTCTAGTTGTGGCATGTGGGATGCCGCCTCAGCGTGGTTTGATGAGCAGTGCCATATCCGTGCCCAAGATTCGAACCGACGAAACACTGGGCCGCCTGCAGCGGAGCGCGTGAACTTAACCACTCGGCCACGGGGCCAGCCCCTGAAGTTATTGACAATAATAGTAATGTTAGCAATTAATCATTCTTCACAACCACAGCCACCCTCTGTGCAGCAGGACTATGGTCCACCAGCAGAAGCCTCTTACAATCAAAGTCCCAGCTTTTTCTCTTTAGGTAGAAAAAGATAAAAACTCTTAGTAATCGTGTGAGTGAGAGAGAAAAAATAAAAAACATTCTAGATACCCTAGATGGCAGATTCTAAGAAATTTTATTTTCTTATTTAAAACAGTCACTTTATCTTAAAATATGCCATAACATACTCATATTATGTTTTGAGCTTTCAAGATATTTGCTAATTTTTATAAATAGTGATTAATTTTTCCGATTATAGAAGATTCAAACATGTTCCTTTTTAAATTTTTAAATAATAATGTTGGATAGGAAGTAAAATTTCCATCAAATGTCACCTTCTCCCACCCCCAACAACCCTAACATTTCATTGTATGTTTCTTTATTGCTTATTTTACAAATTGACATGCATACATACATTTTGGACAAAAATGGGATCTATTTTATATATAATGTATATATATTTATATGTAAGGTATATAAGTGTATATAATGTAACATTTTTAAAAGGTTATAGCTATTATGTATATAAATTTGTGATAACTTTTTTAACATTACAATATATTGCTGGCATCCTTACATATAAACCTACATACAATTAAATAGTTTCCAGTTTTTTACTCTTAATAACAATGCTACAGCTAACAGCTTTAAACATTTATTCTTACATTTATGTGCAAATATAAGAATAGGATAAATTATTGGAAGTGAGGTTATTTATTCGAAGAGGATGAAAACATATGCCAGATTACTCTTCCCCTAACAGGATATGTTTCTCCACAACCATGAAATGCTGTCTGTGTTATAGATTTTCAAATCTTTGCCAGTCTAATGATGGGAAAACGAATCTTGACTGTTGTTTTAATTTGAATAGGCAAGATTGCTAGTGAGTTTGATCATCTATTTCCATGTTTATTAGCCATTTGCTTTTTTCACTTTTTAAATTGAGATATAATTCATATGTCATAAAATTCACCATTTTAAAGTATACAATTCAGTGGTTTTCAGTTTATTCAAAAGATTGTACAACCACCTCCTCTATCTTGTTCCAATTTTCATCACCCCAAAAGGAAACCCCACACCCATTAGCAGTTATTCTCATCCCCCCTCCCCCACTCCCTGGCAACCACTAATCTACTTTCTGTCTCTGTGGCTGTGCCTATTCTGGACATTTCCTGTAAAGAGAATCAAGTACTATGTGGCTGTTTGTGACTGGCTTCTTTCAGTTAGGATAACGTTTTCAAGGTTCATCCACGTCGTAACATGGATCAGTAGTTTACTTCTTTTTATGACTGAATAATATTCCGTTGTATGGATATACCAAATTTAGTTTATTCTCTCATCAGTTGATGGACATTTGGCTTGTTTCCACTTTTTCCCTAATGTGAATAATGTTGCTGTAAACATTAATGTACAAGTTTTTGTATGAACATATGTTTTCAAGTCTCTCAAGCATATAGCTAGGAATAGAATTGCTGGGTCATGTGGTAACTCTATGTTTAACTTTTTGAGGAACTGCCAAACTGCGGCAGTTTTCCACAGTGGCTGTACCATTTGCATTCCCATTGGCAAAGTATAAGGGTTCCCATTCTACACATCTTTATCATTACTTCTTATTTTCCTTTTTTGAAGTTATAACCTTCCTAGTACATGTGAAGTGGTATCTCATCATGGCTTTTTTTTTGTTTTTTCAGGAAGACTGGCCCTGAGCTAACATCTGTGCCCATATTCCTCTATTTTATATGTGGGACACCTGCCACAGCGTAGCTTGACAAGTGGCACGTAGGTGCACACCCGGAATCTGAACCAGCAAGCCCCAGGCCACTGAAGCAGAACGTGCGAACTTAACCACTGCACCACTGGGCTGGCCCCTCAGCGTGGTTTTGATTTGCATCTCTCTAATGACTACTGAAGTTGAGCAGATTTTCATGTGATTATCGAACATTTATATATTTTCTTTGAAGAAATATCTACTTAAATGCTTTGTCCATTTTAAAATTTGTTTATTTGCCCATTTTAAAACTGTTTAACTTTTAATTGTTGATTTGTAAGTGTTCTTTATATACTCTGGATACTAGTCCCTTATCAGATATATGATTTGCAAATATTTCCTCCCAATCTATGACTTGTCTCTTCACTTTCTTGATGGTGTCCTTTGTTGCACAAAAGTTTCTAATTTTGAAAAAGTCCTATTTATTTTTTTCTTTGGTTGCTGTGCTTTTGGCATCATATCTAAGAAATCTTTGCTGAATCCAAGGTCACAAAAATTTACACTTGTGTTTTATTCTAAGAGTTTTATAGTTTTGTCTCTTACACTGAAAACTTTGATCCATTTTGAGTTAACCTTTGTGTATGCTGTGAGGTAGGGGACCATATTTGTTCTTTTGTTTGCCAATATCCAGTTGTCCTAGCAACCACTTGCCTTTTTTTTAACCCTATCAATTTTCTATTCATATCTTTTCCCTATTTTTTCTTATTGAGTTGTTTTGGGGTGTTTTTATGGATTTGTAAGTGTCCTCTATATAGTAAGAAAATTAGTCCTTTGCCATATGAATTATATTCTTTCTCAATTTATGATTAATCTGTTAACTTTGCTTATGGTAAGTTGGTTTGTTGGTTTTCTTTTCACATTACTTGGTTTGATTTTTAGCCACGTGGCTGTTTTAAGTTTTTGGTCATCAAATTTATCAGTGTCTACCTTATGGCTTCTGGCTTCCCTGTCAAGCTTTCCTTTATGGCCTCTCTTCTGAAGTGGTAACAAAGCACTGAAGTGACAGAGATCAACATCATGAGCTATCTGCAGGTGATAGCTGAAGCCATGAGAATGAATGAGTTCTCTGGAAGAAAGTGTGCAGAGACAGAAGGGAAGAGGGCCAAGCACTGTGTCTTTGGGAATATACAAACCAAAGGATGAGGGAGTAGATGAGAAAGCAAAGAAAATCCAGAAGAAATAGATGAGTGAGGAGGAGGGGAAAGGAGATGATGTGGGCCACTATCCAACAGAGTCAACAGTTCCAAGCAGGGAGTTGTTGAGAGTGCCAGCCACAGCAGGAGTTCCAACAGAGCAGTTTCCTGGACTGTGGGAAGCCAGACCGCCAGGTACCTGGCACAGGTGTGCAGGGAGAGGAAGGAGACAGCTGTTTAGGAAGTGTGGCAGTGAAAAGACAGAAAAAATTTTAAAATTAGGCAAAAGGATCTAACAAAGATTGATTTTCTTTCCAAAAAGGAGAAAAATGGAGGAATTTTCCATGATTTAAGGTTAAGAACTGGGAGAGTTTTTCTGATAAGAGTAAGGATTTAGGAAGCTTAGTTAATTTCCATCCTGCTAGGATTTTAGATCCTAAGAAATTTAGAAAGCTCTATGAGTGGAAGCTAGAAGAGAAAAAAAGCCACACATTTAAATGAGTTAGTATAGGTAAAGTTCTTCTAACGGTACTTGTGTTAGTTTGGGTCTCTGGGGAGTAGATACTGAGATGGAATTAGGAGTGTAAGAAATTATTGAGTATAATGCCCATAAAAGATGAAAGGAAGCAAGATTGGGCAGGGAAAGCCTTCAGACCATGCTGCAGATCTGACAGCATCTCTGCCGACCCATTGGGGAAATCTAGGGTAAGACTGCCCATCAGAGCAGTCCTGGGCTAGGCAGAAACAGGCTGGCCTAAACAATATGTCAGATGGAGATAAGTGCTAAGGATGTAGGGAGGGGCATGGAGGGTAGAGAGGGTTGAATATTTAAACAGAGGCAAAGAGTGAGTGTGGTGGAGTGTTGGGGGGAGACTGAGGGATAGGGATGGGGGTAGAAGAGTAACTGATGAGATTAGAGAGGATGGGGGGAGGGGGGGAACATCATGCAGAGTCACTGTAAGACTTGGCTTTTATATGAGTGAAATGAGAAAAACATGCAAGGCTTTGAGCAGAGGAGTGACATGATCTAACTAATGTCTTACAAGGATCGTGAATGCTCCCTTAAGAATAGACTGAGGTAGTGCAGACATGGAAGCAGAGATATGATGGGCCAGGGTGCTGGCAGTGGAGGTGGTGAGAGATGGTCAGATTCTGGATATATTATAAGTAGAGCCGTTAATATTTTCTGGTGGATTAGATGTGGAATGTGAAAACAAAAAGAGGCATTAAGGACAAAGCTATGTGTATTAGTTCTCTATTGCTCTGTAACAAATTACCCCAAAACTTACCGAACTGTGAAGTAATAAATGGGTATTGTTTTAAGCTGCCAAATTTGTGGTGATTTCTTATGGCAGCCATAGAAAATGAATAAACCTTCCCAAGAAGCTTATTCTATCTTTGAATGGCACCCTCCACTGTTAGACCTAATTTTACTTCTTGGAGCCATGTAGACAGCCTATCCTATATTTGAAGACAGCCCATCTGAGCCTTACCCTCTTTGGACCAAAGATTCCCTGTGCATTCTCCATCCCGGCTACTTTTCTCTAAATATGTTGTGTTCTGTTTGGGTCTCTAGATTGACACTCTAAATGGGAATTTACTGTAACAACAATATGTTTGAAAAGCATTTGCAGATTGAAATAATTTACTCTTCCTTTATAAAGGAGAAATTTTCCACCTTTATCACCAAAGATAAACATTATTCTCTGGACCATCGACCGCTCTATTGTCCATAATAGAAAAGCATCACTTAGAATGATCTGTAATTGAGGAAAATGATGTAGAAAACAGTCGGGAAGCCTTCAAAAATATGAATCTGCATGGATATTATAGATTGCGATAGTTAATGAGGATTAAAATTTGTGCTTAGGTAGTTAACAGAAATTTCCCCAAATGAAGTCAGCTCAATGAAAAGCAGTCATATCTGGGGGATTAAGATGTTGTATTTTATCTGTCCAGCCGGGCATGTGATTGGAGTAAGCTTCCTTCCTTGGTTCTTGGAACATGGGGCAGTAGCAAGAGCTTTGCAAGACATCAGGGAAGGCAGGTGGGGCTAAAACTGCCATGATCCACAACCGAGAGCTCCTGGAATCTCCCAGCAGCATGATTTATAGCCAACCAAAACAAAAATGGTTACAAGGAGAGAAAGAAACCCCAAGATTCGAAAAATAGAGGAAACCTAGTGGGGGAACAACAACTGAATGATCGCTAAAATGATTAACTATTCCATAAAAAGATACACGGACAGGAGGAAAGTAGGGCTATTGGGAAAGAGACCAAGAAAAACATAGATTCGACAACTAGAGGAGTGGGTGGTTACCGTTTGCTTTATATTGCGATTGAAGAGTTTCAGTTTCATGCATGTATGGGCATTTTTCCCCAATTAAATTTTTAGCTCTTTTGGAAGAATGGCTATGTCTTATGATTGCTTTGAATACGATAAATAGCAAGTACTTGGAAAATATTCAATTAATTGGAGCGAGTGAAAGTGCCTGTTGACTGGCTGAATAAAAATGAAGACATTGTTGTTCTAGTTAGAATACAGGTCCCTTGGGAGAAAGCTAGATTGAGTCAGAAGAAACCATATGTTCCTGATTCCTCCATCCTCCCTCCTTAAATGACCCACTGTTCTGGGATGTTTTTCCAAGTGTGGTCCAACAACTTCTACCTTAGATTTGTCTGTCTTAGATTTGTTATTAAAAATGAAGAATCCTACATCCTACTGCCCTAGACCCACTGAATCAGAACCTGGAGGGAGAGGTACTTGTGTTTTTCTAAAATTGAAGTATAATTTACATACAGTTAAATGCATATATTTATACATTCAATGGGATTCGACAAATGTATACACCCCATGTAACCACCACCCCGATCAAGACTTCTATCACTCCAGAAAGTTTCCTTAGGCCTCTTTCCAGTCAATCACCCAGCCCCCCAGAAGCAAGTGGTGTTCTCATTTCTATCATACCACATATACTGTTTTGAGTCAGGCTTCTATCACTCAATGTTTTTGAGATTCACCATGTTGTTACACATATCAATCACTAGTTTCTTTTTGTTGCTAAGTAATAGTCCATTGTAGAAATGTACTACAATTTATAAATTCACCTGTTTATGTATTCACCTGTTGATTGACATTTGAATTGTGTATTAGTTTTCTATGCAATGTAACCAATTACCACAAACATAGTGATTTAAAACCATACACGTTTCTTATCTCACAATTTCCGAGGATTAGGAGTCCTGGCACAGTTTAGCTGGGCCACAGGCTCAGAGTCTTACCACAGTGAGATAGTGACAGCCCAGTTGCATTACTGTCTGGAGCTGAGGGTCTTCTTCCTCGCTCACATGGGTGTTGGCAGAATTCAGATCCTTGCAGTCCTTGTAGGACTGAATATATTGGCTTCCTATGGGCCATCAGACGGAGGCCGCCCTCTGCAGTTCCCTGCCAAGTGGCCCTCTCCGCAGGCAGTTCACAATGTGGCTGTCTGCTCCTTCAAGGCCAGCAGGAGCACCTTCCTCTTTGGTCTACTAAAACAGGATCTTATCAAATATAACATCATTATGGGAGTGACATTCTATCACCTTTGCCATATTGGATAGAAGGAAGTCACAAATTTCACCCAGACTCAAGGCGAAGGGATTATACAAGGCTGTGATTATTGGGGGCCGCCTCAGAGTGTGTCCATCAGAAGCTGTTCCCAGTTTTCAGCTATTATGAATATTAGTGCATGAGTCTTTATGTGAACATATGCTTTCACTTCTCTTGGGTAAATACCTAGGAGTGAAATTGCTCAATCGTAAGGTAGGTGTGTGTTTAACTTCCTAAGAAAATGCCAGTTTTTAAAAAATGTTGCACAGTTTAACACTCCCATCAGCAAAGTAATTAGAATTCCAGCTGCCACACATCTTTACCAATATTTGCTGTAGTCTGTCTGTCATCTTAGCCTCTTTCTACTGCATGCGGAATCTGCATTTTTAACGAGCTCTGTCGGTGATTCTTACGCATACTCAACCTTTGCTTTCCAGAAGGGAGTCATAGAGACCCTGTCCAAGACTACTCACTTATAGATCCCTCAGAAGTTCCTGTTACAGGTCCCTCAGAAGTCAGTCCCCAAACCTAACTGATTAACTGAATCATGGGGAGCATTTGTTAAAAACAAATTCTGAGCTCTACTCCAGACCTCCTGAATCCGCACCTTCACGGGTATAATTTGGGAATTAGTATTTTCCAAAAAGCTTCTGGGTGATCCTTTGACCTGCTGGGATTGGGAACCACTTCTCCCACTGCTTCTAGACCCGGAAGTGTGTTTGGTGTCCTAATCACACCATCTATGAAGCTGTTGTAGGACTCAGAGATGGCACCATAGCATTCCCTGCTTCATTAATAAAATCCATTAGCACCTTAGCGTGCTTTTTCACTTCCTGTGTGTCTTCTCATGTTGATGACACAGCTTCCCAGGAGAAAAGAAGTTGGGAAATTGTACCTCAGATGTCTAGCTGTCCTAACAGGACTTATTTCTTATTCAAGGAAATTCTATCTCCAACTATAACTTAATAATCTCATGTAACAATCTTCTTCTATTTTCAGGAAGACATTAAGTTTCTTTAAGAAGTAATTCTTTGAAAAATGCATGTTGAGCACGTGCTGTGTAGCAGCACGATGTGTTGGTGAGTACTGACTGTGAGCCAGGGAGGAAGACAGACCACTGAACAAGCAGTTACAATCTGGGGTGCTAAGAGCCAAGAGAGGGAAAGCGCAGGTCTCTGGGAGCACACAGCTGGGGCACCCAAGCACCTATCCCAAGGAGAGAGTGACAGAGACTCCTCCAGGCTTCTTAGTCTCTAATCGCTTTTTAAAAACCATATTCATATGAATAGACATGACTGAATTGTTCTCTGATGAGCAGCCTTTTTCCTTCAGGCCAGACCCAGGGTAGTCATCTGTCAGGGATGAGAGCATTCAGGAGGAATGCTAGACACCGCCATGCCACTGGAGTTGAGAGCAACAGAGGGATGGAGGGACAGAAGGATAGGGGCATGTGGCCACCTGCACACTCCAATGCTGGTGGTGAATGATTGACAGAATATAGACCAGGAATTAGGAGACCACTAGCTGTGCTGTTAGCTGATGTCTAGCAGCATTCCTCTGCTTCTTCCACAGGAAAAAATAAAATAAAATGGTGTCTCAACAATCTGTACATAGAGGGTGTCTGTAAAGTCTAGGACCATAAATCTATTTTTAAATAGTGTGCTACTGCATTTTCAAATAATATGTTCCATATTATTTTTCTTCAACCTCCAGACACCTTTTCAGGTAAAATTCTTGTAAATTTCTCTGTACCACAGAGCTGTCAGAAAAGCCTGGAAACACAGAACAGGTAAGTCCTTACTGAACTTTTCCAGATGAACAACTGGACTCATTGCTTCAATTTAGAAGTTCTTCACCTGAAAAGGTGTCTGGAGATTGATGAAAAACATACTGAGCATGGCGTTGGAAAATATAACTGCCAAGTTATTTAAAAAGAAGTTTGTGCTACGTTGCCCAACTTTTCAAACACCATGTGCGTTGTCCCATTTAGCTCTCGCAGCAAGTGAGGACCTGAGGTTGGGGAGGTTACACAACTGCCCCAGGTCTCCCAATGGCTCAGTGGCAGAGCCAGGGCTTAAAGTTCACCTGTCTGATGCCAAAGCTCACCTGCTTTCTCCTTCTGGGCATCACCTCTGAGCTCTGACCCCCACACAGTGTTGTTGGGAGACCACCGTGCTTTCCTGACACCGTGATGGCAGCCTAATTCTATTGAGTCATGGGCCCATCTCTCAACATTGTGGACTTCAGGAACCTTTTTGAGACACCAATGAAAGTGATGGACCCTCTTCCCAGACAACTGAAATTTTGCATTCAATGTCAAGGCATGCACAAGACATCTGAAGGCCATCCCTGGCCTCTCTTGGGGATCATGGACTCAGGTAAAGAACCACTTCTTTTGTCTGTAAAATTCTTAAAGACAAAGATCAAGCCTCTGTTTTCCTACGTCCATCTAACTACAGGGCTGGCACATGGTGGAGGTCTGGAAATATTTGCTCTTACGTGAAAGTGTGTTAGAAATTGTTGGGGAGATTGTAAGGAGTCAGTGAAGCAGAGAAGAAGGAGGAGAAAACTCTTCCAATAACAATGACGTTATGGAGTATAACAAGGCTCAAGAAATGAGAGTTCTCTTCCATTCCAACAAGGTCCATGTAATTATAGAGGCACTCTCATGAGGCAGCAGCTGTCGGTCATCCTCTTCCCGTCTGTTTTGCTGCCACAGCCAGGGTGCCCATGAATGTGCGCCCATGCGTCACTCCAATCCTATCATATAGGGTGGAGGTGCAGGGGAGGACAAGGACATGGGCATACGAGTCTCTTCCATGGGGTACCAGGAGGCATAAAAACTGTATTTCCTACCTCCTATACAAGTAGATCCCAACCCTTCTTTGAGATGCTAGTCTACCTTTTTATTGCTGAGTCAGAAGGATCTGTTATCTCTAATTTCCCAGAAAAAGAGTATGATGTTAAACCAACCTTCAAAGCCCTTTGAATAGAGAATGTTCACTCCCTCCAAGCTCAGAAAATACATTGAGAATAAGTCAGCATCCCTCAAATCTCCCTCTCCAGTGTTCCTTGTCCCCATCTCCCTGCACCATTGCTCCAGCATTCCCTGCCCCGCCGCACACACCCCATCCTGAGGGCTTTATTATCCCTCTGGTGAGCATTTCTTTCAAACAAAACAAGCAGGGCTCTCAGCTGGCACAGATATCTTCTGTCCTTGTGTGAGGTGCTCATTCACTAATGAATGCCTCCCTCGGGCTTCATGGACAGTGAAGGCAAACACAGGACTAGGGAGCAAGAAGTGAATTACTGATCTCTTGGGCACAAGCATCTCAATGAAGTGAGAATGAGCCAGTGACTAGCCCAACTCTTGGAAAGTCATTTCCAAGCTGCATTGTTTACATCTTTAATAAATATGCTCTGTGTGGCCTCCTACTAGTTCAAGTTTACAGCTGCCCACATGAGGAGATTTTAGGAGTACATTCACTCATTCATGCAATAAACATTTTGGAGTAGTACTTACTATATGCTAACCACTCTGCAAAATGTAGTGGATGCTGTGAGCTCATGGTCTAATGGAGACAGGCATGAGCATCTGTATCAGAGAGGAACACAGGGGCTTGGAAGGAGGCAGGAAGAGCACTGTCTCCATGCAGAGTTGAAGGTTACGGCTGGGCCACGGGTTGAAGCTCTGTAGGAATCAGCCTGGAAGTGTGTGGGAAGATGTGGAGGAACTTGGGGAAGTTGTTTTAGGCAGAAAGAACAGCATGAAGACCTAGAGGCAGTGATGTGCTAGAGCCTGCTTGTACCTGTTGGAAGAGCTGATTGTTTGCCTCTCCTCCCAACCCCACATTCAGTGACTTCAGGCTGATAGTCTGAAATCTGTCATGAGTATTTACACCACAGAAATTGGCAAACAGTACTTATCAGAGGGTTTTGCCCCTGAAGAGCCAGTTGATAAACATTTACCAACACACCACTGCCCAGAGGTGATAAAGAGAATGTAGTCTAGGGGAAACTGCTGAAGGTCAGCAGGTCCACTGTTAATAGTGAGATTGGTTCGTTGTGACAGGTGTGGCTTGGTGGGTCATCAAGAGTCAGGTCATGAAATGCCTCAATGCCACACAAAGGAGTTTGAGAGTGATGCTATCTTGCCAAGATATTTATAGTGGACATCTGTTGTTTACACCTACCCAACACCCATTTCTCTTTCTTCTGGTAAAAGCAACTTATGATCTAATTGGGGGTCACAGACTAGTTGGTGGGACATAGGTCATGACAGCCCTTGATACCAAAGGGAACACGCTTCAATCTTCCACTTGCTGGCCCCTGTAATCTCACATTTGTTCTTGTATTGACTGGTTAGGGAATTCCAAATGGAAATGTGAAATTATCAAAATGTGGTGTTTGCACTACCCACATCAGAATCACTCAGAGTGGTTGTTTACAATGATGAATGCTGCACTCTCCCCCAGAAATGCTCAATCAGGATCACTACAAAGAACCCGCATTTTTAACAAGAACCAGGTGATTCATGTACTCTAAACCTGTAGATCTAAAGACTACATAGTATTTTTTCTCTTATGCATTCATCATTGACTCCATGTATTTATTATTCACTTATTTAACAAATATTTATTTGTGTCAGTCACTGTCTCAGGTGCTGGAGAATACAGTGGTAAACAAGATAAGCCAAGTCCTTGCCCTAAGGCAACTTACAGTCTGGGGAAGAGGGGAAGAGAAAAAAACCAATGTAATTTCAAATAACAAGAACTATGAAGGAAATAAAGAGAGTGATAAGGAGTCAAGAGGCAAGTGACTCAGTGGTTCCTTTAGATTGGATGGTCAAGAAAGCCTCCATGAGAGCTAGCCCTGATGGGCTAGTGGCTAAAGTTCAGCACACTCTGCTTTGGTGGCCTGAGCCCCATTCCCAAGCATGGAACCACACCACTTGTCTGTCAGTAGCCATGCTGTGGTGGTGGCTCACATAGAAGAACTAGAAGGACCTACAACTAGAATATACAACTACGTACTGGGACTTTGGGGAGGAGGGGAAAAAAAGAGACAGAGGAAGATTGGCAACAGATGTTAGCTCAGGGCGAATCTTTCCCAGCAAAAATAAGGGAGCCAACCCCATAGCATAGTGGTTAAGTCCAGTGCACTCCACTTTGGTGGCCTGGGTTCGTGGGTTTGGATCCTGGGTGTGGACCTACACCACTTGTCAAGCTATGCTGTGGTGGTGACCCATGTACAAAATAGAAGAAGATTGGCACAGATGTTAGCTCAGGGCTAAGTTTCCTCAAGCCAACAAAAGAAAAAAGAGGAAGATTGACAACAGATTTCATCTCCATGAGGAGGCAACATTTCAACAGAGATGCAGGTTCTATGATATTTTTTCCCTCAAAATTCTTATTCAGGATAAAACACACACATATACACACATATAAACTTTAGTCTTGTTAGACAAATCTAATTTTAAAAATCCTTAATATAATTTTAAATTAAGAGGATATTTAACTGCATACTCACACATTTATATGAGACGTGTCAGTATGGTACCCACCATTGTCAATAGGAACAGCCCCATCTACTGCCCCCAAGCAGGAGACTGTCAGGACTGCTATGTGTTGAACCACATGATTCTATTTGTAGGTTACAACTGGCTATATCCAAGGGGAATCAATCCTCGGGATAGCCAGCTGTATAGGAAAGGATGAACTGGGCCACCAAATTCTCTCCCAGGACCTGGAATGAGGAAACACTTAGTGACTGAGGCAGGGAGAAGTGAGCTCTGGGGCGAAGGGGCATATTGAGAGAAATTGGGAGGTACAGTCGGATCCACACATGGCTGGAAACAGAAACTATGAGTGAGATGAAGAGACAGAAACTCTGAGAAAGCAGAAATAATGAACTAGAGGCACGGATCAAGGGAGTAGCTGAAGAGGCACGAATGGCAGGCCACCTGTGTGAAGTTGGACAAATCCCCCTCTCCCTTTCACCTAACTCTACTCCAATTCCTTCTCTCCCTATAGCCGGGTATTTGGATTTCCTGCATTCCCAATTTCTAAAAATCGCCAGCAGTAGCAGCAGAAGCATTGCTCCCAACACACATTTTCTGAGGTAACTTGGGTGCATCTCTGTCACTGAAATTATCTATGGTCTTATTTTGATGATGTAATTGTAGCATGATTGTAGCTTAAACACACACACACACACACACACACAGAGGTTTTTGTGCCTGCTTCCTGGATGTGAGGGAAGTGCGTGGCTGTATCCTTATTCATTTAGACTTCACACCCCCAAATAAAGCCCACAACTCTCGAGAGTCCGTGGCACCTTCTCCCTTACTTTTCTACATAGAATCAGGCTTCTTTCATGGGTATGCAACAGCATTAAGAGAGTTGGAGTTCATTGATCCCAAATAACAAGAACACTTTGCAGTAACTCACCTGCTTCCTGAAGTTGATTTTATTCTGATGAACTCTTATCAGTGAGCAGCTTTTCCCTAAAAATAGTTTCTGAAAAGGCTTAAGCATTGGCTATCTCCCTAATGAGAGACAAACAGAATGTGTAAATGGAAAATACATCTGATGTCAAACCCCGTCACCATTCTCTTTGACTAATATGAAAAAGAAATGTTTTGGAGTGGTTGAGATGTTTAGCTCTGAAAATTAGCCAGTTAAGGAGCTACTTGGATAATGTTGAATATTTTTTTCTACAAACCCCTCTTTGAAATAAACCAGACAGAGGTTCCTTTCACTTCCATGGGAGTTTTCAGCAAAAGGAGAAAGGAGGACTTTATAAGCTCCAAACAACCTCGGAGGCCATTCATAGACTTCCTAGCATTCTCTGCCATTTCCTAGTGCTGAAGGATCTGAATGTGGCTTCTCACTATCGTCATTGTCCCTCTTGGGCACTCATCTGGCAGCTGAGTTCTCTGAAGCTTATAGCCTTTGGGGTATGGGAAGAAATTGCCATTAGATATGATCACAGACTGTGCAGAGAAAGAGATAAGCTGGGAACTGTGGCAGTGGGGAGACGAAGCACATAGGGCTATTTTCATACCCTCCTGAATCACACTTCCTGTCTCCTGAGCCCAGTGCTCCTACAGCGAGTGTGGAAAAACCCCTCCTGTGGGGGCACGCAGAGAAACCATCCAGACAGGCAGAGATGTTTCTGATTCTGCCTCCAGCACAAGACCTATTGCCTACTTCTTCGAAATGTCCTCCTCCCACTCTGTTGCTGCTGGCGTTCCACTGACTTGGCTACAAGAATCCCCAGTCCTTTGGGGAGTCATAAGCAGATTCTGACACCTGGCCAATACACCATGCACGAGTTCACTATTCCCTCTGTTGGAAAAACCTCATCCTCTTTGGGTTCTTATTTTCTCGCACATATGATGATAAGTTCTTTTCGAATTTTGTTTGAAAGAGTAATAGGTATAGATTTTACAGAGCCCCACTACCATCTACACCTCTCTCTGAAAATCTCTTTCATTTATTTGCCAACTGCGAACTAATTTCCAAGAAATCCTTTCTGGTAAGCGTTCAAAATAACTCAGGATAAAATAATTCTAAGAATAATCCTAAGAAGATTCTAATAATATTGTTCCTACAGGAATATCCTGTGAGTGGGATCTCAAGATGCAATGAATCCCTTTAAGAACTTCAAAGTGATGTCTGTCCATGCTTGATTCAATTATAATAGCTGAACAAATCCACACAGGTCCAAGGTGAAGCCCCCAGACCCATTAAAGCCTCCTCTCCCCATTCCATACCTGTCTTCTTCTCACCATCATATGGTCCCCCTCACTTAAGTCCTGTTCTTTGAGATTAGAGCCTGAATGGACTTTATAAGTAGATATCAACTACAAAATATAATCTAGGGAACTTTGAAAAGACAGCTGCTCTTGCAATATATTGCCCTTCCTGTGTTAAATAGGACTGCCTTTGGCTGCAAGTAATAGAGAAATATAATTGTGCTTTAAACCAGTTTTATTGGTGAGAGGTAGGTCCACGGTTTGGTCAGCAGCTCAATGATGTTGTCACAGAAATAGACACTCTCTACTCTTCCATTCAGACATCCTCAGGGAGCCGGCCTTTTTTCTGCCTGACTGTTGCCTTATGGTCACATGGCATCACATCCCCATACCAAAGTGAATGAAAAGAAAAAGATTCAAGGGCTTTCTTTTAGTATGGGTTTGTTTTTTTAATCTGAGAAGGGAAGCCAGTACTCAGTTATATGCCCACCACTAGACCAGTTACTGGTAAAGGAGAATCATATTACCATGATGGACTAGAGCAATGGTGATCCATCTATAAATTAGGCTATAAATTAGGATTGGGGCCTATCTTCTATGAAATCAAGGACTCTAGGTCTGTAATGAGGGAAGAGAAGCAAGAGCAGGGAGAATGGCTGTTGGGGAGGCAGCCAACAGTGTCTGCCATAACCACTAAGCTTGCTGATGCCTGGAATCCTGCAATTTTTTCATTGGTGCTTTAACTCAACAGAGGCTTTGCCCCAGTGAAATAAAATTCATTATGTTTTCAAAATATTTATACCCAATACATATTTAGTTCATCCTTTTTTGTTTTGGTCTTTTTTTTGGTGAGGAAGATTGGCCCTGAGCTAACATCTGTTGCCAATCTTCCTCTTTTTGTTTGAGGAAGATGGTTCCTGAGCTAACATCTGTGCCAATCTTCCTCTACTTTGTATATGGGACACTGCCACAGCTTGACTGTGCTGAGCAGTATAAAGATCCGCACCCAGGATCTGAACCCTGAACTGCCAAAGTGGAGCACGTGAACTTAACCACTATGCCACTGGGGCAGCACCTGTCCCATTTTTTAGAACAATATCAAATAAGAAATTGAAAACCAAGAGAAAAACACATTTATTGTGAGCATTAGTGGTGTGCTTGTAAATCTTTAGCCACTGGCTGGGGAGGTACCCTGATTTATAGTTTGGTAATTCCTATGGTGTGAATCCTCTTACAATGGTTGGTTTCGAGCTACAAATGTTTTAGCAACTGGCTAGCAAAGTTCTTGAAACATAATAGTCAGTTCTTGGGAGCTCACACAGGTCAATTCTAGGATAGCACTGAATGAGTCTACTCTATACTAATGTGCCAGGAAATTGTGCTGTACACTTTATCTGTGTGATATCTCCTTTAATATAGCACTTGTAATAACTTGTGATGTAGATATTATCATCACAGTTCACAGATTGGAAGCCTAAGTTCAAATAAGTTGAGTCTCTTCCCAATTCTTCTGACTTTAAGTACCACAGGAGGCCCTTGGGAGATTAAAGCTGAGAAAGCTCTGGATGCTGGCAATTTTACCTGGGTACCAAACAAATCCTAATTACTGGAGTTGTGTGCACTATCAACTCATATTGCCCTTGGAGTAACAAAGACTAAGGCAAACTGGAAGTCACTGGATGCCTTTATTCTTGTTTTGAAGAAAAGAGAAAAGAAAAATGAAACGACCTCATCAGAAATGTCCAAAACAGAACACCTTCTGTTCTCATTGTGAATGTTCTACATGTGAGAGAAAGGTTAGGTCCTTCTTGTTTTTTGTGACATCAAAAAGAAATTTTTCTAAAAGCGTTCATTTCTCCCTCTAGCTTTACACTGAGAAACAGGCTTGTGGCTTGAATACACAGGCAGCTCTTACAAGGTGTCTATTTCTTTACTATAGAAATAGTCTCCAGCATTTCTGTGAGCTGTGACGCTCACTCTTCCCTTTGCCTACCTCATTTGGTCTTAGTGAAGTGCAACTATGGTCATGTGAATGTGAAAATGCTCCATAACAGTAAAGTGCTTTAGAAAATGTCAGGCACTTTTGTTTTTATTACAGTGAACAGCTTTGGCTCAGGCTGAGTTTTCTCCAGTCAATGAGGCTTTCCTCTTAACAAGAAAAACATGCTGGTTCCCTTTCCCTTCTCCTGGATGGTTCATATTTCATAATACTTTCTCTCTTGCCTATTGATACAGAGGGTTGGAAAAATTCTCTTGATTCCAGTTCATCAATCAGGATCTCTAGCAGGGTCCATGTCATCCACTATACGGGCAGGGACACGAAGTAGCTGCTGACTCATTTCTGGGATTTCACCACCATGTCTACCCCAGTGCTGTCTGTTCACAGTCTCAAGGTGAGGCCTGCTAGTCAGCAGCCTCCTTCAGTGTTTCAGGCTCACTGGCCTGGTGCTAGCGTGAGGTTTTTGGTGCAAGTCTAATCCCTAGAAGTGGAATGAGTTCTGTCCAGGAGAACTCTGCCTGCACAGTTCAGAGCCAGGGAAGATGCCAAAAGGAGAGAGAGTTTTGTTTTCCCTGACAACAGTCAAACTGCATTGATGTGACAAATATGAGCTGTTCTCCTCTCTCTCCCACTTCATGACTCTACCTGGATTATCCCCGTCCAAGGCCAGGCATGCAAACACAGCATCCCAGGTTGTCCAACATTACACAAAGGGACTTAAGAGATGGGCTCCCCTACTCACTGCTCCTTGACTGTGAACACAACCCATTTGCTCCACCCAGAGAACAGCTCCATGGCTGCAACGTTCTTTAAAGGAATGATCATGCTCTTCAATTTAAAAATAAAGCCCACTCTCCAAAATAAATAATTGTCTTACTCACAAAGTTGTCCTCTCCCAGATGTCATCAGACATTTATTAATTAGCCACTAAACACCCTGGAAAGAGATAGAAGATGCAGTGAAATTGGCCAGCAGTGAGAACTCAAATCAGATGGGTAGGAAGCAATTGCATTTGTGCTAACAGACAAATTCTGGTTAAGTAAGACAGAGCCTCCCTGAATTCCTGTTGCCTTTGTTCTCAAAAGCAAACGTGGGGGCTGGCCCCGTGGCCGAGTTGTTAAGTTCACAAGCTCTGCTTTGGGGATCCAGGGTTCTGCCGGTTTGAATCCTGGGCACAGACACGGCACCGCTTATCAAGCCATGCTGAGGCAGCATCCCACATGCCACAACTAGAAGGACCCACAACTAAAAATAGACAACTATGTACCCGAGGGGCTTTGGGAGAAAAAGGAAAAATAAAATCTTTAAAAAAAAAAGGCAAACTTATAGTTCTGTGTACTCTGGGAAATAGGAATTAGAGAAGTCAGTGAGACACAGGACCATTGAGTCTTTTCTTGAAGCATATTGTAGGCAAAGAGAAGGAGATTTTAGAATCAGTGCCAATATAATGTCTTTCTATCCAAAGACATTGTAACAAAAATTGCTTATCTTGTCTATAACAGAGTCTATTTTCTTCCACCTTCTCTTTCCTCATGGTTTTTGAGCCCTTTTCCAGTTTTAGGCTTACACTGTTTTACAGCTGTATTGTCTGGTCACATTATTCTGGAAGCTGATGCCACGACTTTGCAGAAGGCTCTTGTCAAGTTTCATAGCAGATAGACTGACACAGCAGTTCTCAAAAAGTGGTCTGCAGACTCCTGGAAGTCCACGGGATCCTTTCAGGGGATTAGAAAGGTCAAAACTATTTTCATTACAATACTGAGATGTTGTTTGCCTTTGCTGCTGTGCTGACATTTGCACTGATGGTGTGAAAGCAAATGGCGGTCAGACCTGCTGGTGCCTTTGCACAAATCAGGATAGCAGCACCAGGCAACAGGCATTGTATTCTCCAGTGCACAAACTCACAGTAAACAAAAAACAGAAAGAAAAAAAGAAAAGCCAGTTTCGTTAAAAATTTCCTTGGTTGGGCAGTAAAAATTATTAATTTCACTTAATCTTGACCTTGAGTATGTATCTTTTTGATATTCTGTCTGACACACTGGCAAGTAGGCATGGAGTACTTCTGTGTGCTGATGTGCAATGTAGCTCAGAGAAAAACACTTGTGTGATTGTTTCGATTGCGGACTAAACTACCGCCTTTTTCATGGTTACTTTGTAGACATTTTCTTGAAAATGAATAAATTAGGCCTGTCACTACTAAGGAAAATAATTGACAGTATTTGTTGCCAATGACAAAATTCAAGCTTTCAAACAAAAATTACTAATTTTGGAAAACTTGTATCCTCCACCATAAGCTTGACAACTTGCCAAAATGTAAAGACTTTTCTGACAATATGAGGAGTGATATTAATGAATGTAATGTTTTGATATTGTATAATAAAATGCATGAAGCTTTGGGAGATGTGTGTAACTCAGTGAACCAATATTTGCCAAGTGACCAAATACATGATATTATAAAATCATGCATGAGTCCATTCAAATCATGGAAGATAGGGGAATGAACTTTAATGTAACAAAGTACAAAAATTTCATTGATATTGTTTCATATTTCACATTGAACTAATCTTTAAGAAACTACCAATTGTTGAGTTTTGGAATAGTATCAAACAATACCCATAATTATCTGAGAAGGCTATTAAAAGACTTCTCCATTTTCCAACCTCATACCTAGGTGACACTGGATTTTTTCCATTTACTTTAACCAAAACAAAATATCAAAAGAAATGTTATTTTTAAGTGATTTAATAAATAGATGTTTTTAAAATTTCTCAGTTTTAACTTTTAGTATGGTAAATAGCGATAGATACAATCCTTATTACAAACGCTTTTTGGGGATCCTCAATACCTTTTAAGAATACAAAAGATCCACAATCCAAAAAGTCTGAGGACTCTAGACTAAATAGGCACATAGGAAATCAAATTAGAGGGCAATAAAGCTAATCTTGAACAGATGTGCTAGAATGTATACAACCAATTGAGTTGTTCCCTGTACCCTGGTTAAGACCACTGCCACTGGGCAACCATGAGAACCTGTCTTCTGCAGTGTCTACAGGACATACACAAACAGTCTAACTACTTTATAATCATGAGGCATTTTTGAACCAAAGTTAGGTTACCCAGTTGTGACAAACTTGCTCATTGCAAATTTGACCTCAAAAGACTTATTTATCTCTGAAAATAAAATCCACCTTCAAAGGATGAATGTTTGCTTTCTTAGCAGTAAGCAAACAGCAAAAAGCATTTGCCACAGACTCAGCAATTGAGGTAATGGGCAGAATTTCGGAAGATTCTAGTGTGAGAAGAATGCCAGAAGGAAGTCTATTCATTTATTTCCTTATTCAAAAGATACTGACTACTATGGGCTAGTTTCTGAGCTGAGTGTTGGGGACACGGTACTGAGCAAAACAACCCAGGCACAGCCCTTGCAGAGCAAGACAACACAGTAGACAAGCAAACATGTAAAGGGCTATATACGGGAATAAATGCAACAAAGGAGAAGAACAGGAGGCACGGGAGAATATAAGCAGAGGAGACTGTCTTTAGACTGGTGAACAGGGAGGTCTCTCTAAGGAGGAAACAGGTAAACTGACATTTGAAGGGTGAGGAGGAGCTCACCACGTACAGAATGAGGGCAGGTGTTTCAGATTGCAGAGCACAGCTATGTGAAGATCTTGAGTCATCCTCTTTCTGGAGAGTTAGATACATTCTGGGGACATGTAGCACAGTGGTTGAGTGCATAGGTTCAGAAGTCTGACTGTTCTGGGTTCTAGTCCCAGCTCTACCACCAGCTGGCTGCCTGACTTTAGAGAAGATTCTTAATCTTTCTATGTTTTGGTATTTTCATCTATAAAACAGGAAAAGTAGGATTCTTTTACATGCAAGTATTTCCTGTGGATTCCATGAGATAATTCATGCAAAGTTCTAGGCTTATAGAAAAAAACAAATACTAGTTATATAATACCAAGTTGTAGGAATTAAGGTGATTAGCCTTGCCTGGAGTATCCTAGAGGCTGGAGTATCCTGAGGACAGTGTTATGAACTTGGTTTAGCGTCAGGTCCCAACTGGTCCTGGTTATGATGTAGGAATAGTACATATCTTAAGCCAAGACAGTATTAAGAATCCCAAACAAGATTGGAAGAAATATATTGTTGAGAAAAGCAGCTACCAAAACTTGTAATTCACATGCATGCTAGGGCTGGAGTTTGCAAGAGGGGCTCATCAAAGGTACACACAGTGGCGGCTAAGGTTATGAACAGGAAGGAGTGTCAAGCAGTGAGCAGGACAAATGAGAACATGGGTGACAAGCCCAGACAAGGATTCAAGAGATGGGACAGGCAGAACCAAGGCTTCCTCTCAGATGGCAACTAGAACCATCTGTAGAAGGCTTCATTATCCTGAAATGGGGTCTCTCTTGTAAGTGTGGCTGCCAACCCATTTCTTAAATGTTTGCACCTATTAGTGTGTTGCGCTAGTACTCTCTTCATCCATGAACCCTCCATATTGCCCTTGATGAAAGTGCTCTCTCTTCCTAGAAAATGTGGGTGAGAGTAGGTAAGAGTTCACCTAGGCGTCGTGTTGAAGCTGGCGTCTCTGGGTTCCCAGGCTGTTCATATTTTCCCTCCGGCTCTAGGGCCTCTGCCCAGATGGCCATCTGTTCTTTGCTTCTGTAGCCTACAGAAGGCTAGGATGACTAGGGGCCTCTAGCTGAGCAGCTTCATGTTCAAATAAAAAAATGGGAAGTAATTTAAATCTTTACTTAGGTCTCAGAAAATTCCAAGGGGAGAGATGTAATATTGCACGACACACAGGCAAATACCCTAACCCTTCTTTTTAGCCACCTATTGCCCCAAGGTGCCTCTCATCCCAACAAGTGCTTCTCTCTCTCTTTCTCCCCCTCCCTCTAGACTTCCTCAAAGGGCCATGATGGTTCCTCTCAATTCTGCCACTTCTACTTCCTTCGTAGGGAAAGTTAAGAAGCCTCTATCATGTGATCCTATCATGCCCCTAAAGGAGAGAGGCAGAGGGAGGCTAAGTTTTATTCAGTCTCTTTCAAGCAGCCATGCTCAAGAGTGAAACGGAGGGCTTGGAAGCTAGTGCTAGCCTAGTTTTTAGTCTGAGCCGCTACAATGACTATAAAAATTATCAAGTCTCTGAGACAGTCATGCAGGATTTCTCTATACTGTGTCTACTTTCAAAATATATACACACATGAAAGTATACTCCATCTCCTGGTAAAAAACGATGTCACAAAAATCAATGCGATTTTACAAACCATTGGTGTTAAGTCTGAAATAATGTTATCGTGTACTCTCTAGAAATGATGTGTAATAAAACACTGTGCTGGATAGTTTCTGCTGCCCTCCGTGTCCTCTCTGTACCCTTCTCTTCCCTGTCCTGGGCCCCAGGAGGCTCACCTTTGTGGACTGAATCAGCAGGTGACCTTGCTGGCTTGATTGCTATCAGAGAGGAGCAACCACAGATGACAGAGAGAGAGAGAAAGAAAAAGGAGAGCAAAGTTGGGTATTGATTCATTTTCTGTGCTCTCTCCCTGCCTGGTCACTGCAGGCTGGCTACATCCTCTTCTGAGGCCACAGCTCATTGCAGGTGGTGCTTTCTACCTATATAGCCCCCTTTGTCTCTGTTCCTGTAACCACTATCCTCTCCTCTACCCCCTCAGGCCTAAAGGTGAGAAGAGTGCCTCACTGGTCCTAGACCCCAGATACAGCACTATCCTTGTGATTTCCCAACACATCCTATGAACAATCCCTTTATCAAGTCCATCTTTTTCATGCCAAGACCCTGACTCTAATATCTCTGTCATAAACAAATGACAAACAAGTCAAAGCAAAAAGTTTAGAGCAAGAAAAGATGTGAACAATTTAAGACCTCTTATTTGGAAAAGGTGTTGACAGCAGATAGAGAAGATGAAATAGTTCAGTTCTTATTTTGCTTACACCTTCATGAAGGAGAATGATCTGTTATTTATTCATTAAAGGAAAGAAAAAAAATGTTTTACTTTGTTACAAATTTAGCCATGGATACAGAATGTATCAGAAGCCAGAGCGATAATCCTCCACACGTGCTCCCCTAGCTTCTCCCTGTTCCGGGTCTCTTAAGGGCCACAGCTGCTGCTGCTGCTTTTCATGCAGGCGGGTGCCTGCCATCTAAACATGGTATTGTGAAGGCCTTCCTATTGTCCATTATGTGAGCCTCAGCTCCTGGGCATTAGCCTCCATGACACAATTCTTACAGAGGACTCCACGTCTGTATGTGCTTCATCCCCGTGTGGTGTCTCATCAGAGGCTTTCCTGCCATGTTCATTTCATAGCTGCTCTCCACTGTCTTTAAATTGTGCAGAAAGAATATTATTTACAAGCTCCCATCTCCCTTGAACTGCATTACTTCCTAGATACTTCTGGTCAATGGTTCACCTATGTTTCCTCCGGATTTTTTTGAATTTTGCTATTGAGGGCAGAGATAACATCTTTAATTTCTGCATCCTCATTCTCCCTTTTACACACTGTTTGTTTATGGGGTACCTAATATGAGCCAGGTGCTGTGATAAAGCATACAACAGTGAGCAAAACAGACCCAGTCAGTTTCCACTTTCATGGATCTTATAGACTAGGAGAAAAATAATAAGCAAAGAAGCATCATAATAAATAAATAATTGCAAACTTTGATACATACTGTGAAGGAATGGTATACAATGTTAAAAGAACAAGTAACAGAGCATTTGATCCACTCTGAGGGGTCAAGGAAGGCTTCCAAGAGGTCCTACCACATTTGCTAAAATATGAAAGATGATCAGGAATCAGCTATGTTAGTGATTCTCAAGTTGGGGTGATTGTACCCCCCTGAGCTGGCGATATCTGGAGACATTTTTGATTGTCACAATTGGGTTGGGGTGCTGCTGGCATCTAGTGGGTAGAGGCAAGGGATGCTGCTAAACATCCTAAGATGCACTGAAAATCTCCCACAACAAAAAATTATCTCGTCCATAATGTCAATTGTACCAATGTTGAGAAATCTGGACTAGGTAAATTACTCCAGCCTGAGAGAAGGACATGTGCAAAGACCTGGCTCACACCTAGACCGGCGCAGAGAAGGCATCCAATATTGGACTGAATTTCTAGTTTAAATTGGTTGGGATATCACCTCTATTTTTATTTTCTATTATTACTTCTGTTGGGTAAAATTCTGTTTTACAAAGCAGGGGTAGGAATGAATATGGCAAAATCATTTCTCTCCAAAGTGAATGTGTACCTGAAAGCTTGATTCAGGCCAGAGAGTGAAATATAGTTGATGGATGTGAGGATTTTTCTTTCACTCTAGACTGCTTGAAAATAGAAAATGTCCTTTTCATCATGACTGGTAAGATAACTCCCTAAAGGTGAACATTTGTGGTTGGGGTCCCCATATGGTGACCTGGGTTGGGCTGAAATGGAAATTATGTTTTTCAGGAACTAAATAGAATTGGGGATATGAAAAAGGCTGAAAGGGAACTAAGATCTGTAGAGTACTTTCTAGAGTCAAGGCCTGTGGGTACATTATGCATTCATTTAACAACTATTTATTGGGCTCAACCATTCCCAGACACGAGGGCTTGGAAAAATAAAAAGCTCAGGATGTAGTGAGGTGACAGATGAGCAAACAAACAGTGATAATACAATATGAATAATGCCCCAATAGAGTTAATTTTGCATGAAGTTCTGAGAGAAGGCCTGAATCAGTGATGCCCAAGGTGGGGGGAGGATGGAAGGACATCCTCATCAGGGTGCCTTCACAGAGAAGGGATTGATAGATACAAGACTTGAAGGTGAAATAAGAGGATACTGAGCAGAAACTCCAGGGAATCACATGTGAAAAAGCCAATTGTAAAAGAGCATGGCCAGCTTGGAGCACAGGGGGTGTGTGGTATGACATAGAGGATGTGGACACTGAGGCTGGGGGAGTGAGGACTGGGGAGAAGTGGCAGAGGGTGAGGTCATAGAGGCTGTATGGCACGCTAAGGAAGCAAAGGAAAGGCACAGACAGATTTTCATGTTCAGAGTGACCACTCTGGCACCTTTGTGGAGACTGGATGAGAAGAAGGCAAGACCAGGGAAGACTGTCTAGTTAGGAGACCACTGGAATTAGAAGACCAGTAGGAGTCCATGCAAAACATCTGATCATGGAGAAATGGTGCCACAATTGAGAGCAGTTAGCGAGTGCGCCACAGGAATGAAGAGGCCACCACATTCACAAAGAATTCACTTTCTCTTTATTTTGAAAGGTTTTAATTTTGCAAATAATCCATTGTTAATGACAACCAAAAAGTTAAGCATAAAATAAAAACCAACAAAAATGTAGAGCCAATGACAAACTTTGACTGCAGATCCTTTGAGACATTGTTGGGTATAAATGCACTCACCCTCAATTAATTTAAATTGTTTTCACCTGTGTGAAGCAGGAATCCCTTTCAATGTGAGGTAAGTAGTGGATTCTGGGCCCCAGATCAGGACTGAATCTTGTTCTTCAGGAATCAGTGAGCTGGGACGAATGACCTAGTGTGGCCTGAGAGGGGGAAGTTGTGAGAACAAGAAATTCAAAATGGTTGCCCCAGTGTCCAGGCCAGAGGAGAAACCTGTCAGCCCATAGAACAGGAAGACAGCAGAACCTGGAAGGCTGTGCTTAAAACTTTGAACGTGCAGCAGGTTAATTTAATAACATGAGTTACAGGTGTGTAATCTATACCAGGTACCACACATGTGTATATAGCTGACACACCACACTATATTCCACTGTGTAAGAAGTAACTGGATTTTCCCTGGGAAGCGATGGGAACTCTCGCTGAAGCACCTCTGGATCCGATGCATGTGGCTCGTGCAAACCCCTTAGCTTGAGTTCAAGGCCTTCCATCATTGGGCCCCAACGTACCAATAAAAACACCTCTCACTTGTATAGCTTTTTATGGTTTATATAGCATTTTCACACACTTTGCTATATTTTATATTCACAATAACCTTGTGGGGTTGGCAGGTAGATATTTTGCATCTGCAACAACAAAAACTAAGAGTGAGAGAAACTGAGTACTTTGACTAAAGAGTCAGTAATTGGTAGGACAAGGACTGGAAGATTTGCCAACTATTTCCTAGATCTTTCAACTCACCATACTTTATTCTTCAGGTTCCTGATCCTGGAATGCACCGTATTCTTTCCTCCTTTGTACCTTTGCTCACACATTTCTTTCCACCAAGAATGCACCTCTTGCCGCATTTCTACCTGTTCACCTATTTTTCAAGGCTTAGATAATAATTCTCTCTAAAGCTTTCTCTGACATATTGCCAGGCCCATCAGCCAGAAGTGATCTCTCCGTAGTTTCTGTTCCTATAGCATTTTTTGTGTAGGTTTCTCTTAAGATACCTATCACTTTCTATGTTGTACCATAGCTAACTGCGTACATGTCTTGTCTCCTCTGCTAGGCAATAGGCACTGATGGCAGATACTTTCTTATCTTGAATCATCATAGCCTTTCTACTTAGTAAAAAGTAGAACGCACAGTAGGCATTACTGAATGTTTGAATGAATGAATGAAGTGAAAAAAGTGAAAGTCCCAAGGACATGGTCTTTGGAAAATAAACTGTTTCTAATACTTTACTCTTCCTCCAATATCCTCTCTTTATTTCAGAGCTGAGAGCAGAAACACACTCTAGAAAAGTTCATATTACCAGTCAATGTACCTTCTGTTTAATTCTTGTGAAGGGGTCACATAATTTCTTGTAGAAAGTCAACAAGGCATAGAGTATTAAACTTGGGTCAAGATATATGGTAAACCAGTATCAAGTTTGGGAGTCTTGGACCTTTAACTTACATCGTCTCTGATTAAGAACAATGATCTTAGGACCATGATGGGGAAAGTCTGTGACTGAGTTTCTCAGGGTTCCTTCCCACTGCTTCTTAGTTTTACCTTCTTCAGCACACAGATGCAAGGCCACTGAGGGAGGTCCAGCTCACAGTTTGGAAAAGAAAGATTCCTGTTGATGACGGCTTTCTGACTCTGACACCTGGAAAAAGAAAATATGCATAGTGCAGGGGGGCATGGAAATTGAGATTAGCTCTGCAAGACACCACAAAACTTATCTCCAACTCACAGCTTGGTTTTCCTCTCTATGATTTTTAATGGGTGGTCCCTAAATTCATTCCATGCTCTTTCTATTGGTTACATACAATGCATAGTTTTAAATGTTCAAATAAAAACAATATACAACTCAACTCAAGAACTCTTGTTCCTGCCTATTAATTGCTATTTGACCAAAGTACTTAGTTTCTCTCATTCTCAGTTTTTGTTGTTGCAGATGGCAAAATATCTACCTGCCAACCCCACATAGTTATTGTGAATATAAAATGTAGCAATGTGTGTGAAAATGCTATATAAACTACAAGAAGCTACACAACCAGGTTACTTATTTTTAATCAGATAACCCAACTAAAAAATGGGCAAAAAACATGAACAGCCATTTCTCCAAAGACGATATACAAATGGCCAAGAAGCATATGAAAGATACTCAAAATCACTAATCATGAAGGAAATGCAAATGAAAACCACAACGAGATACCACGAGGACAGCTACTATTAAAAAAAACCCAGAAAATAAAAAGTGTTAGTGAGGATATTGAGATATTGGAACCCTTGTATGCAGTTGGTAAGAATGTAAAATGTTGCAGCTGCTATGGAAAACAGTATAAAGGCTCCTCAAAATATTAAAAATAGGGGCTGGCCCTGTGGCCAAATTGTTAAGTTTGTGCTCTCTGCTTTGGCAGCCTAGGGTTTCACTGGTTCAGATCCCTGGGCATGGACCTAGCGCCATTCATCAAGCTGAGGCAGCATCCCACATAGTACAACTAGAAGGACCTATAACTAGAATATGCAACTATGTACCTGGGGGGGGGGGGAGGGGGTTGGGGAGAAGAAGAAGAAGAAAAAAAAGATTGGCAATAGATGTTGGCTCACGGCCAATCTTTAAAAAAATAATAATTAAAAACAGAATTCCATATGGTCTAGCAATTCTACTTCTGAGGATGTAACCAAAAGAATTGAAACAGAGTCTCAAAGAGATATTTGTACACCCATGTTTAGAGTAGTATTATTCACAATAGCCAAGAAGTGGAAGCAATCCAAGTGTTTATTGATGGATGAATGGATAAACAAAACATGATGTATACATTTAATGGACTATTAGCCTTAAAAAGGAAGGAAATTCTGACACATGCTACAACATGGAAGAATCAAGAGGACTTATTCTAACTCACAAAAAGACAAAGACTGTATGATTCCACTTATATAAGGTACCTAGAGTAGTCAAATTCTTAGAAACAGAAGCTGGAATGGTGGTTGCCAGAGGCTGATGTGGCAGAGGGGGAATGGGGAGTTGTTGTTTAATGGGTATAGAGTTTCAGTTTTGTAGGATAAAAAAGTCCTGGAGACTGGTTGCTCAACAATATGAATATTGTATACTAAACTGTACCGTTAAAAATACTTAAGATTATAAATTTTATATTATGTGTATTTTACCACAATTAAAAATTTAAAATCAAAACAAAAAAATATAGAACTCTATGAAATCCAAGAAAAGTTCAGGCTGTTGTTAATTTTTCTGATTGACTTCTCTGTCTAGGTAGATGGTAAAAGTTGAATGCTAATATTCTTATTAATTTAGTTAAGTGAATAAAAGGAGGTAATACCTGCTTTATAGATCCTGAATAGCTCTTTACTCAATAGCACTTAATTCATCACCAATATTAGGTATAGAGTAGAAAAGAAAAGGTATATTTATGTCTTGTAAGGTATGAGAGGAAACATTTTAAACTTTGTGAATTGCAATAGGATGCAGTGCAAAGGACTGGTGCAAAGAACACGGGTCAAAAATATGGATTTCTAAAGATTGTTGTAGGATTAAATGTGGGCAAGGCCATGTCTTTCTTGCTTACCATATCATGCTCAGCTCCTAGGTTAGGCATAGAAGGTATTCAATGCCTCTGTATTAAATTAATTAAAAACACCTCAGTATAGTGCCTGGTAAATGATGTCATTCCATAAGTGTTAGTTCTGCCCCCCCCCCCCCCGCAGCTCTCCCCCTTTTTCTGTGGAATATCTCCATAAAGGTTGATACTTTGTGTCCAAGAAAAAAGATTTTCTGTCCTAAGAATGCCATATGCCTTAATTCTACATCATATTCTCATCTTTATTATAAGTGATAAGAAAAATATTAAAAATATTTTCTACTCATATTATTCAGGGAACCTCTAAATGTGGATTCTGGTGCTAACATTTTAATCCATTTGAATTGTTTAATTTTAAAAAAGATTTCTGGAGGGGTGACGTCAGCATCATGGTGGAATGAGCTAATCCCTTAGACTCTCCTCCCTAAGATACAATGAGAAGGACACTCATAAACCAAGAGAGGATATTCACACAACACAATAAATGTCTGAGACACCCACACAGCCATACGTCTGAAGGTTAAAGTGCTGGACCCCCAGGAAGAAGTAGGAGGTAAAGGAATCATCTCTCCCTCCCCAGCAGCCATCTAGGGCACAGGATTGTGCATGGCTCTGTGAGGAGGGGGAGGACGGTCACCTCTCCGTGGGAATGCCTTCACTCTCCAAGTTGAGTCCCAGCCATGAAAAAGCCCCACACAGAGGAGGCCAATCAATTGCAGGGGTGTTCTCATCAAGCCAACACACCAGGAGGGCAGATAGCAAGGGCAGAGTGAGAATGCCCCAGGATCATGCATGCAAAAGAAAGCACCCCACCCTCTGCCCAGTGAACCAGTTCAGCCAGTCAGCCAGAGCAAGGGACCCCTGCCAGAGCACATACGCATACATTTTATAAAGCAGCAGCAGTGAGCAGGCAATCACAGATGAGCCATATAAGCATTGATTCCAAAGGACAGGCATAGAGGCCAGGGATTGTGGCAGTCTCAAAATACACAGTTCCTACCCACCTCCCCCACCCTCCTGTGGCAGCGGATTAAATCTGCAATCAAATGCTACCACCATACAAAGACACAAATTCACCCCATCAAACAGTATGAAAAGCTATATTAACACTCCAGACCAGAAGAAAATGGCAAGCACCCAAAATCAATCCTGAAGGCACAAAAATTTACAATCTAAATCATAGAGAATTCAAAATAGCTATCCTAAAACAACTCCATGACTTAAAAGAAAATTCAGAAAGGTAGTTCAATGAAATCAGGAACAAAATTAATGAACAGAGGGAATTCTTCACAAAAGAGATTGAAACTATAAAGAAAAATCAATCAGAAATGTTGGACATGAAAAACACAATGAATGAGATAAAGAAAAATCTTCAGTCCTTGAATAACAGAGCTGATATTATGGGGAACAGAATTAGCAGATTGGAGGACAGAAATATAGAGGTGCTTCAGACGGAGGAGGAGAGAGAACTAAGACTAAAAAGAAATGAAGAAATTCTCTGAGAAATATCCCACTCAATTAGGAAATGAAACATAAGGATTATAGATATTCCAGAGGGAGAAGTGAGGGAGAAAGGAGCAGAGACCTTATTCAAAGAAATAATACCTGAGAACTTCCCAAACCTGGGGAAGAAGCTGGAATTGCAAGCAAAAGAAGATAATGGGACTCCTAATGGTATCAATGTAAAAAGACCTTCTCCAAGGCATATATTAATAAAACTGGCAAAAGTAAATGACAAAGAAAAAATATTAAGAGCAGCAAGGCAGAAGAAAATAACTTATAAAGGAACCACTATCAGGCTTTCAGTGGATTTCTCAGCAGAAACCTTACTTTCTAGGAGAGAGTGGAATGATATATTCAAAATTCTGAAAGACAAAAACTTCATCCAAGAATACTCTATCTAGAGAAATTATCCTTCAGGTATGATGGAGAAGTAAAAACTTTCCCAGATAAACAAAAGCTGAGGGAGTTCATCGCCACAAGATCCCCCACCCCCAAGAAATTATCAAGAAGGTCCTCATACCTGAAATAAAGAAGAAATGGTTTACAAAGCCTTGAGCAAGGAGATAAGCAGGCAGGGAAAATAAAAAAAAAAATTGCAGCTCTCTATCAGAACAGGTTAGCAAATACTTAAATATAAAATTAAAGATAAAGGGAAGGAAAACATCAAAAATAACTATAATCTTGTCATTTTAACCACAAACTCACAACACAAAACAGAATAAGTTGTGACAACAATAATTTAGAAGGGGAAGAGGAAAGGGATGGAATCTGCTTAGACTAAGGAAATAAAAGAATATCAGAAAATGGACTATTTCATCTATGAGATTTTTTATACCAACTTCATGGTAACCACTAAACAAACAATCAGAGACACAAATGATAAATAATGAGAAAAGCGAGAATACCATCATAGAGAACTACCAAATTAAATTGGCAGTCTGAAATACACAGGATGAGAAACAAGGAAAATGCAGAACAATTGGAAAACAAGTGATAAAATGGCAGCACTAAGCCCTCATATATCAATAATCACTCTAAATGTAAGTGGATTGAATTCTCCAATCAAAAGACACAGAGTAGATGCTTGGATTAAAAAAAAAGGCCCAACATCATGCTGCCTCCAGGAAACACATCTAAGCTCTAAGGACAAAAGCAGGCTCAGAGTGAAAGGATGGAAGACAATATGCCAAGCTAATGGCAAACAAAAGAAAGCAGGTGTTACTATACTTGTATCGGACAAAGTAGACTTCCGGATAAAAAGGCAATAAGAGACAAAGAGGGGCAATATATATTGTTGAAAGGGACACTTCACCAAGAGGACATAACATTTATAAATATATATGCACCCAACACAGAAGTATCAAAGTACATAAAGCAACTAGTAACAAACTTAAAAGGGGATATTAACAGCAACACAATAATAGTAGGGGCCCTTAACACTACACTTACATCAATGGGTATGTCATCTATGCAGAAAGTCAACATGGAAATTGCAGTTTTAAGCAGAAAACTAGACCAGATACACTTAGATATAGATATAGAACACTCCATCCAAAAACAGCAGAATACACATTTTTCTGAAGTGCACGTGGAACATTCTCAAAGATAGACCATATGTTGGGAAACAAGGCAAGCCTTAATAAACTTAAGATTGAAATCATACCAAGCATCTTTTCTGACCACAATGCTACGAAACTAGAAATCAACTACAAGAAAAAGGCTGGGAAAGGCACAAATATGTGGAGACTAAACAGCATGCTACTGAACAACCAATGGATCATTGAAAAAATTCAAGGAGAAATAAAAAAAATCTGGAGACAAATGAAAATGAAAATACACCATACCAACCCATATGGGATGCAGCAAAAGTGGTCCTAAGAGGGAAATTCATAGTAATACAGGACCACCTTAATAAACAAGAAAAATCTCAAATAAGCAATCTTAAACTACACCTAACAGAACTAGAAAAATAAGAACAAACAAAGCCCAAAGTCAGCAGAAGGAGGGAAGTAACAAAATTGGAGCAGAAATAAATGAAGCAGAAACCAAAAAAACAGTAGAAAGGATCAATGAAACTAAGTTCTGGTTCTTTGAGAAGATAAGCAGAGTTGAGAAACCTTAGCCAGACTCACTAAGAAAAAAGAAAGAAGCCTCAAATACACAAAATTAGAAATGAAAGTGGAGAAATTAACATGGATACCACAGAAATACAAAGGATTATAAGAGAATACTATGAAAAACTATATGCCAACAAATTGGACAATCTAGAAGAAATGGATAAGTTCTTAGACTCACACAACCTCCTAAAACTGAATCAAGAAGAAATAGAGAACCTGAATAGACAAATCACAAGTAAAGAGATTGAAACAGTAATCAAAAACCTTCCAAAAAATTACAGTCCAAGACCAGACAGCTTCTCTGGAGAATTCTACCAAACATTCAAAGAAGACTTAATACCTATCCTTATCAAACTATTCCAAAAATATTGAAGAAGATGGAATACTTCCTTACACATTCTATGAGGCCAACATCACTCTGATCCCAAAGCCAGACAAGGACAACACAAAAACGGAAAATTACAATCCAATAGCACTGATGAACATAGATGCAAAAATCCTCTACAAAATTTTGGCAAACCAAATGCAGCAATACATTAAAAGGATCATACACTATGATCAAGTGGGATTTATACCAGAAACACAGGGATGGTTCAACATCCTCAAGTCAACCAACATGATACACCACATTAGTAAAAACTACATGATCATCTCAACAGATGCAGAGAAAGCATTTGACAAGATCCAACATTGATTTATGATTAAAAAATCTCTCAGTAAAATGGATATAGAAGGAAAGTACCTCAACATAATAAAGGCCATATATGACAAACCCACAGCCAACGTCATACTCAATGGGAAAAAACTGAAAGCCATCTCTCTGAGAATGGGAACAAGACATGGATGCCCACTCTCACCACTCTTATTCAACATAGTACTGGAGGTTTTGGCCAGAGCAATTAAGCCAAAAAAAAAAAAAAAAAAGAAAAAGAAAAGAAATAAAGAGTATCCACATTGGCAATGAAAAAGTAAAACTCTCACTGTTTGCAGATGATATGATTTTTATATACAGAAAACCCTAAAGAATCCATCCAGAAACTATTAGAAATAATCAACAACTACAGCAAAGTTGCAGAGTATGAACTCAACTTACAAAAATCAGTGGCATTTCTATACTTTAATAATGAACTAACAGAAAGAGAACTCAAGAATACAATCCCATTTACAATAGCAACAAAAAGAATAAAATATCTAGCAACAAATTTAACCAAGGAGTTGAAAGACCTACACAATGAAAACTGTAAGACATATTGAAAGAAATCAATATTTACATAAAGAAATGGAAACATATTCCATGCACATGCACTGGAAGAATAAACATAGCTAAAATGTCCATACCACCTAAGGCAATCTACAGATTCAGTGTAATCCCAATCAGAGTCCCAATGACATTCTTCACAGAAATAGAACAAAGAATCCTAAAATTCATATGAATTCATAAGACCCTGAATAGCTAAAGCAATCCTGAGAAAAACAAACAAAGCTGGAGGCATTGCAATCTCCGACTTCAAAATATGCTACAAAGCTTTAGTAATTAAAACAGCATGGCATTGGTACAAAAACAGACACACAGATCAATGGAACAGAGTTGAAAGCCCAGAAATAAAACCTCACATCTATGGACAGCTAATCTTAAACAAAGGAACTAAGAACATACAACAGAGAAAGTAAAATCTCTTCAATAAATGCTGTTGGGAAAACTGGACAGCCACATGCAAAAGAATGAAAGTAGACCATTATCTTTCGCCATACAAAAAAATTAACTCAAAATGGATTAAAGACTTGAAAGTAAGACGTGAAACACTGAAACTCCTAGAAGAAAATACAGGCAGTACACTCTTTGACATCAGTCTTAGAAGGATCTTTTTAAATACCATGTGTCCCTGGAAAGGGAAACAAAAGAAAAAATAAACGAATGTGACTCCATCAGACTAAAGAGCTTCTGTGAGGCAAAGGAAACCAGGAACAAAACAAAAAGATAACCCACCAACTGGGAGAAAATATTTGCAAATCATGTGTTTGACAAGGGGATTAATCTCCAAAATATATAAAGAACACACACAACTTAACAACAAAAAAACAAACAACCACATCAGAAAATTGGCAGAGGATATGAACAGACATTTTTCCAAAGAAGATGTACAGATGGCCAACCGGCACATGAAAAGTTGTTCAACATCACTAATCATCAGGGAAATGCAAATCAAAAGTACACTGAGATATCATCTTACACCTGTTAGAAGGGTATAATCACCAAGACAAAAAACAACAAATGTTGGAGAAGATATGGAGAAAAGGGAACCCTCAGACACTCCTGGTGGGAACGCAAACTGGTGCAGCCACTACAGAAAACAGTATGGAGATTTCTCAAAAAATTAAAAATAGAAATACCATACTACCCAGCTATCCCACTACTGAGTATTTATCCAAAGAACTTGAAATCAACAACTCAAAGAGACTTATGCCCCCCTATGTTCATTGCAGCATTATTCACAATAGCTAGGACATGGAAGCAATCCAAGTGTCCATCGACTGATGAATGGATAAAGAAGATGTGGTATATGTCTACAATGGAATACTACTCAGCCATAAAAAAAGACAAAATCGTCCCATTTGTAACAACATGGATGGATCTTGAGTGCATTATGTTAAGTGACATAAGCCAGACAGAGGAAGACAAACACTGCATGATTTCACTCATAGGTGGAAGGTGAACAATCATATGGACAAAGAGAACAGATTAGTGGTTACCTGAGGGGAAGCGGTTTTCGGGGTGGGCATAAGGGGAAAGGGTCACTTATTTATGGCGACTGACAAATAATAATGTACACCTGAAATTTTACAATGTTATAAACTATTACGACCTCAATAAAATAAAAAAAAGATTTCCAGTAGTTTTTAAGAAGATAACCATGATAAAAATAAATATATCCTTATTAACAAGGAAATTTAAGAAACCAGTAGTTTAATTTAAAACATTAATGTCTTTTTAAGTTTATGTTTTACCATTCAGACTACCTTTGATTATGGTCTAACAAAAACAGTAGGAAATTTGGCGGCCATTTAATACTGACTCTAGATATCATACTACTAGTTTTAATTTTTTTAGGATAGAAAAATCGCTTATTCTGGACACTAAACTTTGTTCTAATTTACACCTAGACTTATTTATCTTGAAGCATTATGGAAGAGTAATATGACTCTTTTTATTCTGCATAATTTTAGAACTAGAATGAGCATTGCAGATAACACGTTCACTTTACAGCAAGGACAATGAGACTGGAGAGGTTTCACAACTTGTCTAAGATCACAGGGTTAGCTAATTCCAGGGCCAGATGTTGATACAGGCTTCTTGACTCCTAAATTAGGGTTCTGCAAACTATATTGCTTCACTTGTGTTCAATAAAACAGCCCATGGCAGAAGTAAACAAAACCAGAAGACCAGTAAATAGACGGAGAATCTGGGTAGAGGGCAGAGGAAAGGGATGACCATGAACACTGGAGCTTCATTATTTAAAAATACCATTGGCGGGAAATTAAAACAATAGTCGCTCCAATCCAGATGTGCTATAAGTATTTTAAACGCAGCATCTTTTTTTTGATGGAACCAAACTTGGACAATTGCAGGCTTAATCCAAGATCTCTGCCTATCTTCTCTCTATTAACCATGACTGTAGAAAATTAGGTGGTACGATCTGTGTGCTACAATTAAAGAGGCACAGGGAATACAGTGAGACCTCACATTGTTTTGGAACATGGCTTGAGGCTGATAAAATTGGCAGGCCTTTCATTCTTCTCTTTTCCTCCTGACCCTCCAAACAACCTCCCTATGCTTTCCCATACTTAGAGAAAAAAAGAAAAAAATGAGGGAGGAATGTAGAGACAAGGAAAGGAAGCAGACAAGACAATGGAAGAGGAGACATAATGAGAGCAAGAGGAAGACGAAAATTGGAGAAAGGAAAAGATGGGGAAGAAAAGAGAACCAAAGGGATGAAGCTGTATAAAATGCTCTGATGCAGAATCACCTGGCATGTTTGTTAAATGTACATTTCTGGGCCACATTCCAGATCAACCAAATTGAAATCTATGGGAGGAGCATCATTTAAAAGTAAATGAAAAGCTTTTTGATGAAGTAATTACTCTCCTTTTTGTTAATTTGATTTCAAATTTTGTCATGTTGATTTCAAATTTGCAAATCCATTTGCTTCTTTAAAGCTGGCCAAAAAAGAAGTATTCCATTTATTTGCCTAAAAAACTTTTATTCTACACAACTGTTGATAACATGACTTTACACAAAGATGTTGGTGTATTTTCACACATTAAAGCAGCTCAGAGACACAGCACCTTCCATCACAAGCATGTGCTCTAGTGAGAGTAGTAGGATAATATCAAATGCATCCTTTTCTGCCAGAGGCACTGGTGATGGGGGTGCAGGAACATCCGCACTCCTCATAAGGCAGTGAGCTCCTTGTCCTTTTCTTTGGGTCCATTTGTTATGACATTTTCTAAGTTACAACTCTTTTATTCATCATTAGACTTTTGCTTATTAGTATTTGGCTGAAGTCAGAATATTGCCTGCCATGTTAGCAGTCTCATTGGAAGGTCCTATCACATGTTGTCTGCAGGGCCAAATCTAACTGTTTCCACTGTACCCATGGTCAAATATCTGTATGGCAGAACCTGCTGTGCTAAACGACCTTCTCTAGAGTGTCTACATTTGAGTGCACATGTAGAATTAGGTATTATATGACACGTCCCCATCAAGCAGTTCCTGCAGGGATGGTGGTTACAGTTCAGATGCATGTAAGTTGCCTGGTATATTAGTCACGGCCATGTTAGGAATCCATATTGAAAAGGGCCTGCTGTGTAGTGATCATGTTGTCTAACCATATTGAACGGTGCCTCCTGGGTAGGTGATCATGGTGTGTATCCATATCTAGCTGGGCCTGCTGTGATAGTGATCACATTGTGTGTAATTGCACAGCCACTCTGGGAATTTATTGCTATAGATCAGGCAACAGGGCAGAGGAGAAGTCAATAATTGTGCCTGCTCTGGGCTGTTAGCTGATCTGGTGAGAACAAGGAAGAACTTCTAGGGTAGGAAACAAATCTTTGGTTTGAGCATGAAAATGAAGTTGATAGTCTCAATTCTAAGTATTTCGGGGCTATTCCCCATCTTCTTACTATTTCATAGAATGGCAAATTATTTCTAATTAGGATAAGATATCTCTAAAAGTGATGAAATCTGTACAGACTAAAGGCTATATTAAAATTAACAAATGAAATCAAGCTTGAATTTTCTCTATCTTGTTTAAATGGAATGCCTTAAGAGCTGTTCATAAATTTGTAAAAATAATAAAGAATATATATCTTGTCAGAAAAACACAGTGCCAAAAAGGATGTTTATTGTTCTTTTTTGGCTAAACTCTTGTCTGGAGAATTTTCTCATCTCTCAGGAGTCAGAAAAGGTTGATAAAACCAAGGCTACCTGTCTCGTGTTCCAATATTTTCCCCTTAATTAATTTTTATCAGTGGATAATAAAGAGGAGAGAAGGTCAGTAAGGGCTTAGCTTAGTAAGTACACCAACATACATACATCTAAATCAGTGTGATCCTTCAAAGTGGAGACTTGGACAAGCTGACTGTATTTATGAAATTCTTCTTTTGGAAAGGTCTTCAGAGATAGTTTACAAATCATGCAAGCAAACCAGTATCATTACCTCCTTCCTCTGTGGAAAAAAAACCCCTACTCAAATGGCTCATTCTAGTCACCAGGTTGGACTCTGAGGGAGATCTGGCTTTTTACAAAGCCAAAGTGGACGTGTAGAAGGGCACACATTAGGGCGGATATGCTCTGAGAGATTAGACAAAGATTATTTTCCAATATCATTCATAAATTCTCTTGTAAGGCCTCCCAGTATGTTATATTATGACCCCTGCTAATGTCCTTTCTGATCCCACTTGTCAACATGGTAGCATTATTCCTCAGATGAACATAAACTCAGACACAAGCTAGCTCATGGATTGTGATGGGATTTTTCACAGCTAAGTAGCCTATCTCTTTCTGATTTTGCACAGGAGCTAACTATGTTGCTGTTTAGACAGAAACGTGAACTTTTAAAAATTTCCTAAAATAAGAAGAGAATGGAAGTAAGGAAGAGAAGGAGGGAGTGAGGGAGGGTGAGAGGAAAGAAGGAAGAAAAGGTAGATCTTTTCCCTCGAATCTGGATCTTAAGGTCATGTGATTCATCTTATAATTATTGAAGAGAACTTTTGGAAAATGAAAACTACATCAGACTTTTCAGAGAGTCTGATTAAGTATTTAGATATAAGTATATATCTTAATAAAGATAAGATCTTCTCATTTTGAAGGACCCAATGTTATCTCTTCGGCAGGTCCCTATGGCTATGATGACTTGAATAATAGTTCCACTCCATGCCTGAGACCCAAACAGGGTGAGGGGATGAGATGTTATAGGGGGTAGGGGTAGGAGGAACGTTCCGTTTAGTTTAGTTTCAAATTAAAAAGTTTAAAATAAAACATAAACCAGAGCAGAAATTCAAGGTTTCATCTTACTTGTGCTACAGTTCTAATTTTACCTAATTGTAATCACCTCAAGCCATGTAAATAAAAAGGCAGAGAGAAGGGTACGGAGGGGGAAGAGGTGTACCCAAAACATGACTAACAAAAATGTACAACTGAAATTTCACAAGCTTGTAATCCATCATAACATTAATAAAAAAAAAAAAAAAAAAAAAAAAAAGGCAGAGAGAAGGGAAAAGAAACAGTAGTCTTAATGTTGCATGAGCCTCTACCATTTGCTAGATACTGTGTTAGCCAATTTGTATCATGTTAGGGAACCTATAAGATAGGGACATTATATCCATTTCACAAATAAAGTCACAGAGGTTAATATAACAATGTAACAAGAGTCACAGAATACATGGAGACAAGCTTTGTCTCTCTCCAAAGCCCAAGTGTGATCCATTGGATGACTTTTGTCTTTTTAAATGAGTTTTTAAAATCATTTATCTAGAATTACTATTATTATTATTTTTTAACCAATATGGAGGGGTTTATGAAATGAGAAGTAAGGATTTCTCTTTCCTACCACCCATTTCCCTGCAATCTCATTTCCCTCACTAGAGGGAATATTTTGGTAGAATATTCCAGACTTGTCTCTATGCCTAAAATAAGTTTCAAATGTTGTTTTCTTTGGTTAACCACTCAGGTATGTTTTAAACGGCTGAAGCTATTGCTTACATGGGTTAAAGCATACTATTTAGGCCATTTCATCCCCATGAAATAGAAAAGTAGCAGGACCAAGACAGTCAATAGGGCCATCAAGCAGCAGGCTCCAGACGAGGTTATAGCTGCCCCCAAACTTAGGGGAGGGCATTCATGTGGTGGGGAAAATTGGCCTTCAAACCGACTTCCACTTCTGCAATCTTTTTGTCCATGGAGTCTCATTAAGTTAACCTAAAATGGTAAGTCTGGGTCATCTGTAGGCACAGGCCTGTGTGCCAGCTCTAGAGGGGAATGCCCGGTGCTGCGAAGGACTGCTGAAGTAGGAAAGTGTGGAAGATGCGGGACTTCCCCCATGGCTTTGAGTAGGAGTTGCAGACATCTTCCTTTAAAGGAGAATATTCTGAAGCTCAGTTTCCTTCAAAATCAGCTTTGGCACAGGCTGCTGGGCTTCAAAAGCTGCCTATGACAAGTAGCAGTTAGAGATGGGGCTGCTCTCTAAGTAAAGCCACAACGTAAGTACTGGAAGCAGAGTCACAGCTATGAAACAAAGCTGGCAAACAGCTATTGCCACCAACTAGAGGACACCCTTCAAGTGGATGCAGTGTGCAAGAACACCATTTCTCCATCCCTGCCACTCCCCCCCGCCCCCCCCGCCCCCATGCTGTCTAAACTGAGATGGCAATGCATACCTTGTTTATGCAAAGGCAAAATTATCTCTTGGCCCAGCCGGTAGATACACACTTAGCTCACTGCAAGAGCAAGAGGGAAGCATTCTATTCAGGCATTGGTCCTTGTTAAGCTCCCTTCTTTCCAGAGAAGGACATTAACTCTATCCTCTACATCACAGTTATTTAAGGCTCATGGGTCTGCCCTTAATTGGGCACTTAGAAGAGCCACACGTCAGGCAATTGTAACAGAGCACAATTTTGAGCTCTCAGCTACACAGTTTATCAGGAGACGGTGGGGAGAAAAACACCAGCCAACTATTCAAGGAGGACTGCTTGGGGGCCATGGAGTCCATTCATACTCCTGGATCTGCATGGGTGGTGCTCACGGCCTCACACATCCAGGTCCATTCTAACCCTTGCAGAATTGTCGTGCTGGATTGCATATGATGCCATCATTTTACATGGAGTCACTATAAGAAATAGCCCTAGGATGCCCCTTTTATAAGGATACTTTTGAGGTGTCTGTCATACCTCCTACTTGCTCTGTTTATGAACTCTTGGATTTTATAGTCAGGACCAGGAACAACTTCAAATCTCCTGAACAATCCTTTTATCTAATGGACACTGTGAATTGTGAAGCTGGCAAGGTTTCCTATTTTCACACGACTAGGAAATTTCATGTTACTAGGAAATTTAGAACCCAAATCCTATCCTTGCACATTTTAGCTACTCTTAAAATCTACCTGAAGTCCTTTTTGAAACAAGGTGAAGGGTGTGGATGAGCCAGTAAATATCTAGGTAATTAGTGTGTTTTACTTCAATGGTTTCTGTTTCTTCCTCTGCCAAAGTCACCTTTAATAGCTGATGAAGGACAAGTAGACCTCTTTTCCAATTTGGAGACATGTAATTGCTTTCCTTTTTGCCTCCTAACAAGTCACTTTGGAGTTTGGGGGGGGGGGACTCTCTCTTTTTTTTTTTTTAAAGATTGGCACCTGAGCTAACAACTGTTGCAATCTTTTTCCCCCCTGCTTTTTCTCCCCCAATCCCCCCAGTATATAGTTGTATATTTTAGTTGTGTGTCCTTCTAGTTGTGGCATGTGGGACACTGCCTCAACATGGCCTGATGAGCGGTGCCATGTCCGTGCCCAGGATTGGAACCAGTGAAACCTTGGTCTGCAGAGCGAGCAAACTTGACCACTTGGTCATGGGGCCAGCCCCTACGGGGCTTTCAATAAGCAAATTCCAGAGGATTTTCTTTAGGAGGTCTCAATATGCTAATACTAGAAACTTTTCTTAGGAAACAAACTATTTTGTTCTGGGGAACAATAAAGATAAGATCAATAAAGCTTGCTTGTTACTAAATCAATTCGCCCATCTTTTAAAATTCAGTATTCCAACTGTGCATTCCATTCACAAATCTGTGCTTATAAACATTAGTCCTTTGGTGGTGGTAGAGATTAAAAAAATAGATGAGGGGACCCACATTTGGAATATCAACCCAAGGTTCTTAACAATGGACTCTCCTCAGCTAACACTTTGAACCCCAGTGAGTTCGGTGCTCTGAGCCTGCTTCAGCCGTCTGAGATGTGCCAGCACATCAGTGGGACTAAACTGCCTTCTCAAGGAGAGAGAAGCCACCTTTCAAGTTACCTTTTAGAGAAGTTTATGGAGAAAAGGATGTGCTGGTGGAGGAGGCCACTGAAGGCAATTGGGAGGACTACATATTACAGTAGACCTAAACCAAGATGGGAGGTGCACCTGTAGCCCCAAATCCCAAGGCTCTCCACTCCAACTCCCTACTGAAAATAATAGGAAAGGTCCAGCGAGTTCCATGAACATAACAATGGCTTCAGCTGAATGGCAGCTGTGCTGAATTTAGAGAAGCGTGGAATTTCTCGAGGGCAAGGTAGCTGGACTGGAAAGGATCCTATTCTACCTCCTGTGGCCTTGCTCCAACAATTGTGTTTCCCTCGTTTCAAATTCAGCACTTTATTAAAGTAAGTAGGATCATACTCGACGGAACCTCGTACCACTCAGAAATCCAAAGTCTTGAAATTAAATCTATGTAGCTCGCTTGCTGTCTGGACACAGATAATTGTCCTAGTCAGACTCATTAGCTCTGTCACAAGAGCTTTACTTATTTCTGGTATCCCCATGCAAAAGCTTGAGTGAGCGGCGTCAATCTATTCCATGTGTGGGGCATTGGGTGTGTTTTCCGGCCTGGGTGGGGCAACAAATGAGACAGGCTGTCAGTGTGATTCAAAATTGAGTGTTGAGGACCCTCTGGAGCTGTGTGTTTTCAAATCTGTCTCCTTCAATTACATCTGTCTCGTTTTTTTCCTTGGTTAATAAAATACAGAGTTTTGGGCTGATTATTTTTGAGCCTAACTGGATCCTTTGTGAAACTGGGAAGTAAATCGTCAGCTTATACACAAGGTGGCACCCTGTGATTCCAACCAGGTCTGAAAGGAGCGATGCTGCTAAGAGACTGGGCCATAGCCACAATTTTTATTTAGCGTCTGGTTTTCCCACGGCAGCGAATATAAAGGTGGAAGTAGATGTTTAGCATGTCACCTCTGAGTGCAGTCTCCATCCCTATGTCTCAGAGATTCAGAGTTGCCCCAGTATAGGGCACTGGAACCAGGGGGCTGATTCCAGTTGATTGTAATGAACGCAGACCCCAGATTCAGATTACATATGGAAAACAACGAAGCTTTATTGGTACTGGGCTCATTCCTGAGAACATAAGGGGGGAGGGGGTGGGATGCAGTTCACACACCAACCCAATTAACTTTCAATTGGTTTTGCTGAAACAGGGAGCCAATTAGAATGAACGTGACATTTATAAAACTCTGAAATAGTTGAATAACAACTGTGTTTACTAGTTTTAAAGTTCCTTTCAAAAGGTAATTTATTATTTGGAAGCTGCCTGCCCTGACTATAGTATGGGGAAATGGAAACTGGACTATAATCCCAATTCTTACAGTTACTTGACCTTTATTCCAATTTAGACTACATTTAGACAGTGGTTTTATTTTTGATATGGCTTTAAAACTATTTTTAATTCTTGGATGTTGATATACTACACTTGCTTGGTTAAATGCATGTCATTTGGAATTGGTCCAGAGCATATTTGAAGTGGACTGATTTGAGAATGACTGTACTCAGTGCATTGTATATGGAAATTAAAATAGGCTACTGGGCTGCCCAATCATTTGAAACAGGTTTTGATAAAGACATTCTATAATAGGATCTACTTCAAAGTTGAAAAGGTATTTTCTGTTTTTAGCACTAACAAGTGTATGGGTATTCAACAAATAGAAATAAACTTCATGAAAAATAATATTTGTATACAAATAAAAGCTACTTTCCAAATATGAAACAGAGGCATTCTGGTTTGGGCACTGAATTGGAAGCCAAGAAAACACAGGCTGTGTCTCACTTAAAAAGCGTATTGTGTTATTTGTCCCAAACTGTTTTATTCCCAGCTCTACAATCATTACCTATAGGGCCAGAGGAAAATGGAGATTTGGGGAAGAAATCTGTTACATGGTTAAAGAAAAAGAACAAGAAAATAACTACTACAGCAAAAACTTGCTCCTGTAATAGAATTTCAGGTTTCAAAAGATTTTCTTTGAATTGCTTTAATTGGTTCTAAAATTCCTATGCCAAAGGTAGGAAGCTGTAGAGCAAGGTAGGCCATAATAAGTGCAAATATTGGCAGCAATGGCTAGGGCAGGTGACAGGCCAACAAGGTATGTGAACTCCAAGCTGGAGTGGAATGGGTTCAGTATGACTGAATTTCTTTAGGGAATATCAGTCAACAAATATACATTAAGTGTCTGCTATGTGTGAGGCACAGAACTGGAGAGACAGTGAATAACAGAGCAGATGTTGTTCCTGCTTGAGGCTACTGCATCTCTAGGCTCTGGGTTATGCATTCTATTAGCTATTGGTTAAAAAGTCTCAGTAATTTGGGTCAGCAACTTTAGAATGTTGAATGGCCTCTAAACTGAAGAGCTTGCATAGCAGGGTGGCATTGCTGAGAAAACAAGAGTCTTGGAGTCAGGCTGGACCTGGATTTGAACGCAGTTCAGTGAGTTATTACTGCTGAAACTTGGCAAATTATCTATCCGAACCTTAGTTTCCTTATTAGTAAAATTACAATATTTCCTCAAAGGATTATCATGAGAATTAAGTGGATTTCAATTAACTGAGATAATAAAGTACCACTATAGTGACTGGTATATTTTTGATACTCAGTATTTCCTTTCTTGAGAGTAACAATAAATACAGGGAATAGAAGAAAACTATCCCTTCTGAACCTGAGAAGTCCTGGGCACTCAGATAAAAGCCCTGGATGACTCATTTGCTCAAACATCGCTTCCCCCCATCCCCTCGCTTTCAGGCTTGAATGCAGTGTTGACCCCCTCCCAACAATGTCTTGTTCTTCGTTGGAGAGAACTGGAACTGCTCCAGAGGGTAGCACTCAGAGCAGGGCATGCCTATAAGCTTGAGGAAGGTAGTGCTTACAAGAAGTGAGTCACAGCATTTCCATTGTTTCCAACAACACAGTGGATAGAAAACACTCAAGCTATGCTAAACAATGTTTGAAGTCTTGCTGGGCCAAACGAGTTAGACTAATTTAGACAACTGCCATGAAGACCATATTCACCATTTTGCTTTCAAAGAGGGAGACGGAGAGAAAACGGAGGAGAAAGAGGAGGAAAAACGAAGGGAAGATGTGGATGAGAAGGAGGAGGTAATGGAGGAAGACAGAGTTTTGATGTCATATAGAAATGACTATAGGAATCAATTTTTTCACTTCTGGACCTCAGTAAACCGTCTCCTTTTGTCAGAGCTAGGTAGAATATTTATTAATTATTAGAAAATGGTAAAATGTGTTACACACTTCCTAGGGATTTTGTGGGAAAACTGTAAAGCTTAAAGACTAACCAAGAAAAACTCTTGGTTAAAAAGAGGTTGATGTCAACAATAGCTGGTGTTTATTTGAGTCAACTTGATTTCCCCTCCTCTTTAGAACTTTCTCTAACCAGTTCAGGCCAAAGTAATGTCTGCTTTCTCTGAACTCTACGGGCAATTATTGCCTGTACAACTCATTTGGTAATTAATCACGTTCTTGTGCTTGTGTCATCTCTCCTGTACAGTTTTCTTCAAGTGTTTACACTTACTTTTGCTATCATTTATCTTTCCATTTGCCTTGTCCTTCAACTATTTATATCTCTTACTATTATTCATCTTTCCAATCGTCCTGTCATCCCATTAACTGGAAAGCCCCATGAGGGCAGGAACTTTTATTTCAAACTTCTTTGAGTCTTCCACAGCACTCAGTATTTTACACACATCTGCCACTTCGGAAATGCGTGTTGCCTTGGTTACACTTTGTAAGTTTAACTTTTAAGAACGCTAATAGTTTTGAAGTCAGTCTCCACCATCCACTAAATAACTATGAAGTTTGGGGGACAGGTTCAAGTGCACTTGTTGCGTCAGGCAGCCGCAAACATGAACCATCAAGGCTGCCATTAGCATCCTTCCGCGAAGCCGAGGATGCCTTTACCTTGGAGAGCTCTTTCGGGCAGGTAGCGAAAACGGGGTGAGGGAAAAAGAGTTGGGTCTGAGCGCGCGTTTTCGGGGCGAGCGAGACCCGGCGGGTCTGCGCCCCTCTGAGTGGGCAGACCGGCACGGACCTTCCGCACCTCCCGGGGATGTGCAAACTGCAGGATGCGAATTGGCCGGCGTGCGCGGCGCCTTGGAGATAAGCGCTTTATAAGTACAGGCTCGCTTGGCGGCTGCCGTGGCCCTGGTTGACATCCTTTCCCGCTCACAGGCTTCTGCACACACGCGCTGCTGGGCGCCGCCGCGTTTTGCCCGGCACCTTCCTCCTGGGCGCCCAGCGAGCGGGGCGTCGCGGCCGCGGAGGCAGAGGCGCACGCTCAGGGCCGCGGGTTAACTTGCGCACCTGGCACCTGCCGCCCGGCGAGAGCGCGGGCCAGCGAGCGGACGGCCGCTGCTGCCGCCGCCCCCTTCTCCCCGGAGCGGCCGGAGGCTGAGCACGCTCCCGCGGGCCGGCCGCGCCGCGGAGAGAGTGGGTGGGCAGGCGAGGGAGGGGAAGGGAGAGGAAGGAGGGAGGGAGGGAGAGGGCGAGGCGCGTCCCCGCGGCGGGGGCGCGCTCTCGCGCGGGCTGCCGGGATCGCTCGCCGCCGCTGTGGTAATGTCCGCCATGTTGGCCATGGCGCAGGGAGCGGATCGGGCGGGCGAGCGGCGGATCTAGTGTGTGGAAGCGGCCGCGGGCGGCGGGGGGCTGTTTTCGGGCGGGGTGGGCGCCCATGCTGTGGCCGGGGGCAGTGAGGAGGAGGAGGAGGAGCGGGCCGGCCGCGCTGCACTGAGGAAGGAGGTGGAGGAGGCGGCGGGAGTCCTCCCCCCCTCCCCGCCCGCCCCGCCGCCGCCGCCCGGGCTGTTCCTGTAAGGCGGGGAGACAATGAGTAAACTCTCCTTCCGAGCGCGGGCGCTGGACGCCGCCAAACCGCTGCCTATCTACCGCGGCAAGGACATGCCTGATCTCAACGACTGCGTCTCCATCAACCGGGCCGTGCCCCAGATGCCCACCGGGATGGAGAAGGAGGAGGAATCGGTAGGGACTCGAGTGTTTATTACCCCCCCCTTCCCTCCTCCCCCCTCCCCTTTGTCAGTCGGGCCTCGCCATTCACAGAGCGCTTTACGCTCGCTGGAGGGCGCCGCTGCCGCTCCAACGCATGGGACCCTACGCCGGCGGAGTAGCGTAAACCCTCTCGGCCGGCGCAGCGCCCGCCCGCGGCCGCCATGTTGTTGCGTCCCAGTGTTGTGATTAGCTCGCAGCGCTGCTTACGCTGCCGTAAGGGGGCCTTGCCGTAAGCGGCGGCCGGGAATGGCGCAGGGGAGGTTCTGGCCGCACTTGGCGTATGGCCTCTGTTTACCTTTTTTTTCCCCGCTGCCTGCGCGGGGTTAATTAATGAACAAGGGGTCTTTTGACTAGGGAAGATTTTATTTTCTCGCTTTCAGTTTAGTTTTGCACTGAGTTCTCTTTGAAATGACTTATGGAAAGTAAAGCGCTTTCAAAACACACATCTTCTTCCTAGCAAGGTAATTTTTGCTCCCTGGCCCAACGTGATGCTGCGGGATGAGGCGGTGCAGCAATGTGGCGGGGGAGGCGGGGGCCGCGACTGTCCAGCGGGATGTAGCGTTAGAGAGCGGCTGACTGGCTAGCTCCGCGGCCCGGAGCGGGACGGCTCTGCCTGCCTCGCCGGGACGGCGCTCGCTCAGTGCGCAGCGGTGGGAAGGAACCTGGGATGCTCAGCCACTAGCCGCCGGCGCTGGGCTGTCCCCGCGCCCATGATTGTCATCGGAGGGGGGATCAACTTAGAAGTTGACAGTCTAGTGCATCTAAATTGACAGTTGCGTTTTTGATAATGCAGCGCTTTTTGGCAGCAGTGTTGCTTTTTCCTCCCCGATGGGTTAAATTTTGCGTACTGTTGGATTTCATCTGGTGTGACAGTGTTTATGACTCTGGAGTGGTGTTACTTGTGTGCGAAGTTCATAGTAACTGCACCCTCAAGAATTTCTTCAATGAACCTGCGGTCCCGCCTTATTGTCAACCCCGGGTGTGCGTGGATTGGTTCTCTTGCTTCTGTGACTGTCAAAAGAAGGCTCAAGGTTTCTGTGATTGGTTTTCTCTTTTGACTATTAATATTGCAGGAAATGCTTTTATGCCTCTGATTGGCTGCTCGATTTCTGACCTCAGTATATTACCCTGTTATTACTACTTTCTGCTGTGATTTAATCACATTTCTCTTTAGTGTTTGATTACTTGAAAGTCTTGAACTTTCAGTAGAAAATGAATATGGCGATAGTATCAGGATGAGTATTCAGCATTCACCTTTTTTAAAATAAATAAGATGAAAACCCAACATTTGTGCTTAAGGTTTAGAGCTAAGGCATATGTGATAATTCTTTTTGTTTTTTAAATAAAAATTATTTCTAACTTAGCTCATTTTTCCATGGGAAAGATAATTAAGAAAGTTATAGTATGCACAAGAGTTAATTGAATAGAACTTTTAAAACTTTGGATTCCACGAAGTTAAATTTCTGTTAATGTTATTTTATGGGTCTTGAACCCAAAAGAAAAGTGGCTTATGAGTCTTCAAGTATCAATATTATATGTAATTACTTGGATCCTATTGTTTTGGGAAGACCTTGAGTCAAGAAAGTTGTTCTAGAATGAACAATTAGCCGCTGGAAGATATGTTACTTTTTGCAAACATGATTAGCTATACTTAATTATTGCTGTAGGTCCTTAGTTTGTCACATATGTCTTGGTATTTTATCTGAATTTAGGAAGAAAACTTGCAGTTTAGTTTCTTTAATGATGTAGTAAAAATAAATGCTTAAACCTGTCACAATTTTGTACTATTGACTTTTTCAGTAAAACTTGTGATTTTCAATCTAAAGCATGAGTGCTAAAGTTGGATTGTTTTCAATAGCCTGCTTCAGCGGCTTTAGGGAAGAAGAAATCCAAATTCTGATAGAACTAGAATTGAAACCCAGGACTTCTGACTCTTTCTCAGGTCTTTCTGCCTCTTTAACGTTAAAGTGGAGGTTCTTAAAACAAAACTAAACAAACCCAGACAGTTAAGACTTATAGTCTAAGGTCTTTTGCTTCCTGGAATGTCCAGTTGGGGTGTTAGTTTTTTCTTTTTCTTTTTTAAATTAACATGTAAGTCAGAAGTCTTGTGCTTTCATGCGTGACAGCCAATTCAGTTCTTCCAATCTTATTTACAGAACTTCTGTTGTTAACAGAGCTATTTGTTCATTTAAAGAAAAATGTTGTGCCTTGATAAACAGTTCTAAGCAGCAGTAAAATATCATAAATTTCACAAATGTTTTGTGTTTCGCTTGAGTTGTATTTCAATTTCCATTATCAACATGTTCTAATTAGTTCCCTTTATAAGTACTTTTTTTTAATCCGTAGACTTGTAAAAACAAAAACTTTGGCTTATGGATGTATGTATAGTTGTTGCTTGGCATTTCTAAACTGTCCACAATCTGACCCCTTTCCTGCTTGGTTGGCAGAATCCTTTGACATCACTTTAACACCTTCATGAGTCCACTCCCCCACCCCAATAAAGCTAAGGACTGTCTCTGTGTAGTTATTGGACTATCATTAGACTTTGTTTATATAGTCATTGACTCAGTTTTCAGTTACATTCTGATAATGCCTAGATGAGGTAATCTAGGTGTTCTTTGGCATTTGTAGCACTCTATCATTGTTGACTATATCATTCTTTTAGCTCTTTCTTTTCTTTTGAACACGGAGGCATCTTTTACTTCTTTTTTTCCCTTTCCTATTGTCATTGTCTTTGGCCTAAGGTCTGCCAGTTGGCATCTTCCCGTAACTTGGTCTGTGTAGTGCTCCTGAGGGCACTTAGTCTAGGTCAGATACCGTAAAATTAATGTTTGTTTAGAATCTAAACCAGAAAGGTCAAGTGATTGGTGATTTTGCCACCTTCCTTCGAGTGCTGTATAGTGGTAGTTGACGTTTTTAATAATATTTACCATTTTTTGAATGCTTCTTATGCCCCAGATGCTAAGAACTTTACTTATATTATTCATTTCATCCTTCTTAAAATTCATCTTTTTGAGGTGTAATTTACATGCAATAAAACATACCCATTTAAAGCATAGAGTTGTGAGTTTTGAGAAACGCGTACACCACAACTACAATTCAAATGCCCAAAAAGTTCTTTTGTGCTCCTTTGCAAGTCAGTCTGTCTCCACTGATAATTCTAAGCAACCACTGATTTGCTTTCTCTCCCTGTAGATTAGTTTTATCTTTTCTAGGATTTCGTATAAATGGAATCATACATACTTCTTGTTTTTGGGTTTTTTGCTCAGCATAATGTATTAAAGATTCATCCTGGTTGCATATATCTGTCTATTCCTTTTTATTACTGAATAGTATTCCAGTGAATATATACTAGAATGTATTTATCTATCCATCTGTTGTTGGATATTTGAGTTCTTTCTAGTTTTTGGTTTTCATTTAATATTCTCATAACAGCCCTATGAGGTATTATTGTTTCTGTTTTATAGATGAATAAAGTGAAGGATCTCACTGCTAGTAACTGACAGGCCTAGAAATCAAATTGCTGCCTTTAATGTTACAAAAGCCCATTCTCATAACCACTTTGCTTCATGTTGACTTTACGGAACCTTGAATTATCTTCTGAACCATTATTACGTTCATTATACTTTTTGTAAGTGCTATTTTTTACTTTTCATAGGTTTGGAAACTTTAAAAGATATTAATTTGATTGTAATGTTGTTAAGAAGTTTAATTTTTCATCGCTTAACTGTGTCTGACCTTACTCTTGTCTTTTCAGATTTTCTTTTTTTTTCCTTAGCAGTCTGTTAACTTTGCTTCTCCCTGTATTGGCACTATTAGGTTTATCTAAGTGTTTACGTTATCTTAAACATATGAGAAATTTGGGGGAAACTATCCTATTTTATTATTTACCTTTTCTTCTGCTAGAATGTAATCTCTGTAAGGGCAAAAATCTTTGCATGTTTTACTCATTAATATATTCCAAGTGCCCGGAACTGTTCCTGGCTCATAATATATGCTTGGTAAATGTTTGTTGGGTGTTGAATGAGCTTCTTTTTCTCTTACTATACCAAGAGCTATGTTTATGTGAAACACTAGCTGTGTGTGTGTGTGTGTGTGTGTGTGTGTGTTATTCATTTGCAGAATTTGGTAAATTATTCTTCCAGGAATTATTCTTGGTTTTTTACTGTGGTACTCTGTATACCTAAATACTAAATCCTTTTTTTTCCTCTTGAATCAGAGGTCTCTATAAATATAGAATTTGTTTACACATAGGTATGGCTGCAATATTAGTCTATCTTGTGTTAATTACTTCTCTCATAGATGTATGTAGATTTGTATAAGATGTCTCTTCATATCAGAATGAACCAAAGTCTACGTGAAACATGTGATTCTGCTTATTTTTAAAGGAAAAGACCATGACTGATCTGAATTGCCATTTCTCCCCTCATATGTTAGCTGTGTGATTTTTGTCATTATCTTAATATTTTAAGTGCTATTTTGAATGACAGGGTCAGAATATATTATTCAGTCTTTCTACCTTTTCAAAGTTAATTTTGGCACTGATATATTTCATATTTCATAATAGAGGTGTTCAAATGCAATTTTGTAAATTGATATTGTAAAAACATTAAGCATTTATTGTTTTAACAAAAGCAGTTACCAGCCAGATAGTATCCAAGTGCCAAGTGTTACCTATGTAAGATATTGGGAAACTATTTAAAGGGGTCTGTATATCAAAAGTATGTGTAAGTCTGTATGCTGAAGTGGTGTTAGGATTAAAAGAAGAGGGTGATACAGATCTTGACTTCAGGGAACTTAAATGAGTCATTAAGGTCAAAAACATATCTGGAAAGTTATGAAAAACTACCAGGTTAAGTCAACCTGAGAGACATTAAAAGAGCATTAGAAACAGTTAAATGTCACTGTAGTTAAGACGAGTAAGAGAAAACTGTTACGGGCATGTATAGAGAAGCCTTCTTGGAGAGAGATGTAACAATATGGGCTTTCAGGTTTGGTTGTATGGTATATGTTAAAGCAAATACTTGAGTGCAGCAGGAATATTTAAAGCAAATTCTATGGATGTTAAGTAGACTAAAGGAAGGTTCTTTCACGTTATATATTTTTTATCTATTCTTCTCCTGCTGATAGAAACTTCAGGAGGGTAACACTGTCATTTCTGAGCATATCATTCTCTTGGCTCTCTCTCCTTTTTTTTAGACATTTGATGGCTTTTATTTCTTTTCTTCCCCTTCCATTGTTCCCTCCTATATCTTCAGCTCTAGCAGCTATTTAGAACATAGAAGGCACTCAGTAAATATTTGGTGAGTGAATGAGTAAAAGTTGCCTACCTTCTCTGACCCTCAGGTACTTCATCACTACCATCCCAGCTACCATTTATTGTATGTTAGTGAGTGTGTTAGCATGTGCCAGGTACTTTGTTAAACTCAGTAGATGGTTTAGAGCTCACTATAACAGTAGGAAGTGTAGGTGTTAACTCTTTTCCAGAAGAAGAAACAGGCTTTAGAAATTAAGTAACTTGCTCAAGGTCACTCCTACCTAGACTACGACATGCTAGAGTCAGTATTTGAACTCAGGCCCTATAGGTGATTGGCTCCAAGGCTCTGATCTTCACCATTGTCCTGCTTCATCTGTAAAATGAGTGGGTTCAGAACTAGCTGATACCTGAAGTTCATTACACCTCTACTGTTCTATCATTTATTATTCCATAGGCATGGAGGAGTCATTAAAAGTTTCTTCCTTAGGGAATGATGTTGTGAAAGAAAGTTTGTGGTGAATCCCTTATGTAAACACATGCCTTTTTAAAAAAGTTGAAGGAATGATTTATCTGGGGTGTATGTTTAGATTTCATCTGTATCAGTTCTCTAAAAAGGAGGCCTAAAAATATTTGACAAGTGGGATCATTAGGTTGGTTTCAAGTAACAGAAACCAAATCTAGTTTCTTTAAGGTTCCTGGGAGCTGTCTCACAGACACCAAGGCAGAGTTGAACAGTCAATACTTGGGAAGATCAGGAACTAGACTGTGGGCCCTTCAGCAACAAGTGACATTACTATCACTCAACTCCAACAATTCCCCGTCTTTTGAGAAGTTGTATAGTACAGTGGTCAGTGCATGTGTTTGGGAGCCAGGCTATATGGATTTGAGTCCTCGGGCAGGTTAATTTCATCTGTAAAATCTTGTGGGATTGTTGGGAGGATGAATTGTAGTGTGCTTGGAACAGTTCATGGCATGTGGTAATCTAATAATAAATATTAACTATTATTATCATCATTCTTGTATTTCTTTCAGTTCACAATTCCAGATTCCTGAGTGTTATTGGTTTGTTTTGCATCGGGTACCTATCTCCCTCTATGTCTGCCAGTCAAAGAACAGGAGACGTTAGTAAACATGTGCTAGTAAGGGCTACCCTGCTGAGGATGGAGCTTTAGCCTGGGAGCTGCCCTGAGAGATCTACTACCGATGGACGTATAACATCACTATCAAAGTTATGAAGTTAAATAGCTTTAATCTATGGTTTGACCCAAGGTGAATTTGTATACCTGGTGTGTTTTTACAAACCTGAACTTCATAAGGTGTTTTAATGACATTAGAATGTTTTGTATTATGTTTTTAAATGAAATTTGAATTGACTATAAAAGAAGTCTCTAAAATCTTTTTAAAGAAATCAAACCCTTCACACTTATTAATTTTCAAGGTAGTAAGGGATGAATTTTGTGTGACCTCAAAGAAATTATTTAGGGGCCAGCTCCGTGGCCGAGTGGTTAAGTTCACGCGCTCCGCTCCAGCGGCCCAGGGTTCGGATCCTGGGCACAGACATGGCACCGCTTGTCAGGCCACGTTGAGGTGGTGTCCCACATCCCACAACTAGAAGGACCTGCAACTAAGGTATACAACTGGGTACAGGGGGGTTTGGGGAGATAAAGCAGGAAAAAAAAAAAAAAAGATTGGCAACAGTTGTTAGCCCAGGTGCCAATCTTTAAAAAAAAAAGAAATTATTTAACATTCCTGGCCGTTAGTTTTCTCATCTGTGAAGTAGAATTGGACTGAGTGACCTTTAAAGTAGTTTTGGCTCTAAAAATTTCTTGCATTTGTGAATCCACATGTCTGCCTACTGGGCATATTGTCCAGTATGTTAATCAGATGACAAGAACTAAGAAATGAGAGACTAAATATTAGGAAGATATTAATATGTAAGGTTTAGCTCTTTAACACTATTGCATTGCTGTCAGTTTGGTTTAGAGTTCTTTTTTTATGAAGATCAGTTAATTTTATCCACTATCTGGTACTAATTTTTCCTGGAGATCAATAGAGCAATCCACTGTGTATGTTTTGGGTATGATCGGTTCCCTTGCTTTCATGAAATTTTCTTTCACTATCTTTACTACTTTTGCTCATTGCTCTAAATGTTCTGAACTTTTGTATATTTTTAGTTCATAGCACTTGAGTTTATTTTAATTTTCTAATATTTCGTGTTTCTCACTTGAGGGGTGTATGTGTGGGTATGTATGTATGTGTATGCATATGGATGTATGTATGAGAGAGTGAGAGTGCACATGAGAGAATTGACTCATTTTCCCAATCAGACCAGAGGCCTTAAGGAAGGTATTACGTCTGTTTTTTTCAGCACAGGCTAGATACCTATCCAGGCACTTAAGTGATAGAAAGTTTGTGATACAGGCGTTGACTGTGATGCTGGCCACTGGGACTGAGTTTGATTGTATTACTAAACATACAGCTCTGCATCATTTCGTTTTAAGTAGGGTTGAGGTAGAAAATCAGTAATGCATGCATAGGGGACAGCATGAGAAGGAAAGGATGATAGGTAGGAATAAACCATGAAGGAGACCAGTGTAGATAGTGGGAGGTCCATCATGATTATTTGATTTTATCTTAAAACTGGTTCTGATTTTTGCCTTGTCTACCCTTAAATGGAAAAGAACTTCAGATTTGCATACTCCATCAAGCAGGACTATTCCTTGTGGGATTAATACTGGAGGAAGATGGCAGTGACTTCCAAATTCTCCTTAGCACCGTTTCCTTAAATCTGCTTTTAGGTTTCTTCTTCTTGTCAGCTAGTGTTACTGTGCAGTCGGAGGAACGCAGAATAGAAGAGTTACCCTGTCTGCTAGCTCTGTAACTCGTATCTTTACTTCCAGCTTTCTTACTGCTCTTTGTATTTTGTGGGCAAGGGACGTGAGGTTGTTGGTTGGGGAGTGGATAGGAAGCCCTCGTTTGTGCTGCTAATTTGATGAGATTGTTGGAACTGTGAAATTGGGCTTAAGTTACAGTCTTGGTCTCTGTCACTGTCCCTCTGTGCAATAGAAATTACTTCATCTCGTGAAGCCGCATTTCTTCATCTCTTTAATGAGAAATACTTCAAAAGGTAATTTTAAAGATGAACTTTTTTGTCAAGGCTTAAGTCAGTACCATATACAGGCAACTGCTATTTTTTTTATTAATAACAACTTTCAGTTATACAGGATAATAAATGTGAAGGAGTAAGGAAGACTGAAATATACAGGGTATCTTCATACATTGTTCTCTGTTATAGTTTCACATTGTTTCTCCTACCAATTAAATATATTTTTACAGCTGTCAAACATTAGCAAATTGGTATGTGTAGTTTCCTCTTTCCATCTCTGTTTCCTGGCAGAACAGTTGACAATAAAATTTATTAAAAAAATTAAAGAGTTTGAAAATTAGCAGCCAAGAGAACTAAATCTTCAGCTAATGCTCAGAATAATAATTGAGTCCTCAATAATTGATAGTTAAATATTGTATTTATTTTTTGGAAATGATTTTTTTTTAAGACTGGACACATTAATTGGTCACAGGGGAAAATATAGTGATGAAAATCTGTTCAGTGGGTGGTGTACACTAGAGAGAGGAATGAAAAGAGACATTCTAATATACCAGGGAACTCTGGGATGAACACTTAAGTTTGGAACCATGGGAAAGCATGCTAGAGAGGGTATTCTTGCCACTTATTTGATCCTTGAAATGTTTCTCAACTGGGGTGTTTTTGTTTTTTTGTTGTTTGTTTTTTGGGGCCAATTAACCCTGAGCTAACTGCCGCCAATCCTCCTCTTTTTGCCAAGGAAGGCTGGCCCTGAGCTAACGTCTGTGCCCATCTTCCTCTGCTTTATATGTGGGACGCCTGCCACAGCATGTCTTGTCAAGTGGTGCCATGTCCGTACCCCGGATCCGGACCGGCGCCGCTGAAGCAGAACCTGCGCACTTAACCACTGCACCACTGGGCCGGCCCCTCAAGTGGGATGTTTTTGGTATTCAGTTCATAGTTGGTTGTGTGGGACTGTCACAGGCATACCAAGAAGTTTATTACATCCATCTCCTGTCCACTAATTTCTTGTAGCATTCCAATTGGGATAACCCCAAAATGTTTTCTCCCTCAATTTCCAAATGGGGGCTGTTGCACCTGATTTGACAACCATTATTCAAGACTTCTTAACCTTTTTTGTGACTTGGATTCCTTTGGCAGTTTGGTGAAACTTCTCAGAATGATGTTTTAAATGCATAAAATAAAAAGTACTACTGTGGCCTTTTGCCTATGTTAGTAATTGAAGGAAATGTCAAGTTTGTTAGAAGTTAGTGAAATTAAAGGAATGATTATTTTCTCACCCAGGTTCATGGAACCTCAGTTCTTTCTGTGAATGTTTTGGGGATCCATAAACTGAGGTGCAAAACCCCTCAGAAGAATTTCCATGGCCCAAATGGCAATCCCATTCCTGTGTCCCAAATATATGTCAGGCTGCAGATTTTATTCCCATCATAAAGGAGATGGTATTATAAACAGAATTGTATTATTTCCACGTTTAAGACATTTTCTGTTTTTTTAGTTGAAAAATAGTAGACCCACATGAATTAAAGATAAAAATTTAGTAGCATAAAATGATACACATAAGAACGTGTCCTTCCTTCCTCACATCTCCAGACACTCTACAGAGGCAGCTATTGTTAGTCATGTGTGTGTGCGAGTGTGTGTGTGTATGTATCCTAGAAAATTTCTAAAGAAATGCTTTTTACTTGGTAAAGTGGGCAAATACTTCTCTTGTATTCTTTTTATAAGTGAGTAATATGTGACCCTAGAAGTAGTCTCTGAATCTAGAGTCATAAAGTTAGGTAATTTTGATTTTAAATTTCTTCCTTTAAAATCTCTGAAGAATTGGCAAATGCTAGCTTTCTGTTGGATTGTTTGGAGTTTGGCTTTCAAATCTTAACCTGTTATTCCCATGTGGGAATTTCGTTGTCATCAAACCTTGCATTGTGCCTAGGATTTTTGTTTCTACTCCTATATATAAAATATATTAAAGTCAGATTAACTGTTGATTAAGTGGCTTATCAGTGTATTTTCTCTAACAATTATTTATGGCCTTGAATAGCAACTTGGGTCGGACGAGCAATAATAGGGTACACTTCTGAAGAAAGCCGTCTTATTTCAGGTATGTTGGTAAACTGGATCTTTTATACAGAGTATGCGCTCTCAAACTTTTACTGTTGTGATGTTTATTCATTTAGTAAATAGCTCCATGAACACACAGACTGTCTCTCTGTTACCTTTGTGTCCTCCATCATCTGGTACAGTGAATAACATGGCTGCTCACTAAATATCTGCTAACTGAATGAACAATAACTGCTGTGTACTTTAGACACAGAAAAGGGAGAAGATGTGGTACCTGTCTTCAAGCAGCTTTTAGTCCCATTGAAAAGAGTTGTAGACAGATAACTCTGTATGATGTTTAATGTGTCATGTGGAAGATAATATTGTGGGAATTTGTGTCATGAGGGGGACATGATTCGAACAAGAGTATACATGACTTCATGTAATAGCTAATTGAATATAATACACTATTGAATTCATTTTTACAAATTAGTTTTGAAATTATTTCCATATTCCAGAATGCCATGAGGTTTTTAGATGTATATGGTTACTTTCGTATTGGGAAGTGATGACCAGGAGAATTGTTAGAAGGTTGAAAGAATTTTTGTGCTCTAGTGTAGATTCACCTTTTAGGACAAGCAAACTTGTGTTAGGAACAATGCCTGTTTAAAGAGGTCTGAGGAAAAGAAACTTTGTATTATGGAGAATGGCCTAAAGAAACAGTGCTATTTGATTATTATACAAGTAATATGCAGATTTTACTTATTTTGTTTTAAAGCGCAGGGACCACTTTCCATAAAAAAAGCACTTGGAAGAAGATTATGTGTACATTATAGGTGCTTAGGTCAGTAGTAGTTACCCATCAGCTTTATTTGAAATAGCTCAGCCATTTTAGCAGAATTTATCAGAGCTTTCAAAATGCCTCCAAAAGAAATACAAGATTTAGGTCAGTGATTCTCAAACTTTGGCAAGCATCAGAATCAACTGGAAGGCTTGTTAAAACACTGATCACTAGACTCCATTCCCAGAGTGTAAGATTCAGTAAGTCTGAGAAGGGACCTGGGAATTTACATTTGTAAGAAGTTCCCAGGTGATCCTGATGCTGCTTGTCCAGTGACCCCACTTTGAGAACCACCAGTTTAGGAGAAAGAGTAGTAGTTCTCATCTTGACTACACATCAGAGTATCTGGGATGCTTTTATAAAGTACATGTATAGGCTTTACCCTAGATTTACCAATCAAGTCATAATTTGAGTGATTGTGATTCTACATATAAAAAATGACGTGAGCATGTGTGCCCATGATCCCTGCCTATCTGCCTTGCCATTTTACCACTCCTTTCAGGATTTCTTTTTTAGCGCTCTCATTGGTTAGGTTTCACACTTGACTGTGACATATTGTGTGTGTCTGTGTAACTGAAATAAAGTGCACCTTGACACACATACACACACACTCATTAATGAACAGTTTTCATTTTTTGCCGTGGTTACATTCTGTAAAATTGCCTTGAATATTGAATTAGCGAATACTGAACCATTGCTCCTAGAGGAAAAACAGGGTTAGGTTCCTATGAGCTTCTGGTCACATTTTCATCAACTAATCAATAGGTAACTTTGTTTTATGTATGTTTCTGTTTAAAAATACTTTAATATATCTTGTTGGTTCATTGGCCTTGAACTCACAGCCATCAGCACTGTAACTCATGCGTGAATGAAGCTTGTCTAACACGTATTTTCTCTGTAAGGCACATCACAGCCTTCCTCTGCTTAGGAATACTAGACAGTATTTCAGCACTACACCTGAGGGGGGCCGATAAACTATGAAATCATCAACAAAAAGCACAAAAATGAAAAAACATGGCATTAAATAGAACATTAAAGGACACTTGTTTTACAGTGTGAGAGCTGAAACAAGAAGTCAGAGCATTGCCTTGTTTGACCTCAGCTAGGAACAACGTATGAGTGGGATGACTCAAAGTCTTTAATGCTCTGTACATTCTGTGAATGACTGCAAAGGTACTCCAAGTATTGATTTTGGGGTCACAAATAAATTTTAGCAAATAGGTGAATTGGTAGATACAGAACTTGTGAGTAATGAGGATGGACTATACATATATATTTTTTCCCTTTTTGTTTCTAGTTTGTTAAATGAGCATCCATGTTTATTTCATTATTCACTAGTGGTTCAACCCAGTCTGAAAAACGCTGCTCTAATTCAGCATTGTGGATTATATATTATTTACTACTTATGCATTGATAATTGGTAAGTGATATTAAACTATATATATTGTTTTCCTTCATTGAGAGAATATAAGGTTTAATCTTGTGGGAAACTAGGGTTTTGTAAGGTACATTATCAGGTTTGTATTTGTAAAAGATCATTGTTGTCAGATGGCTTGTGGAAAGCAGTTGCGTGGTGGTGGTGGCAGAAGACTGGAGACAAAGCTAGATACAAGGCCAGTGCACTGGAATGTGATTTCTAGCTATGTATTTCAGCAAGTTTATGACAGAATAAAAAAATTTGGATGCCTTGTGGGATTAAGGGGTTTCAGCTATCTTAATTTTAAATCAGCATTTCTTTTTTAAAAATTATTGAGGTCTCATTGGCTTATAACATTTTGTAAATTTCAGGTGTACATTATTATATATCAGTTTCTGTATAGACTGTATCATATTCACCACCAATAGTCTAGTTTTTATCCATCATCATACATATGTGTCCTTTACCCCTTTTGTCCACCCCCCTACCCTACTCCTTTCCCCTCTGGTAACCACTAATCTGTTCTCTTATCCATGTGTTTGTCTTCCACATATGAGTGAAATCATACGGTATTTTTGTCTTTCTCTGTCTGGCTTATTTTGCTTAGCATACTACCCTCAAAGTCCATCTATGTTGTTGCAAACAGCACAATTTTGTCTTTTTTTTATGGCTGAGTAGTATTCCATTGTGTGTGTGTGTGTGTGTGTGTGTGTGTGTGTGTACCACATGTTCTTTACCCTTTCATCTGTTGATGGGCACTTGGGTTGCTTCCACATCTTGGCTATTGTGAATAGTGCTGTGATGAACATAGGGGTGTATAAATCTCTTTGAATTGTTGATTTCATGTTCTTTGGATAAATACCCAGTAGTGGGGTAGGTGGATCATATGGTATTTCTATTCTTAACTTTTTCAGAAATCTCCATACTGTTTTCCATAGTGGCTGCACCAGTTTGCATTCCCACCAACAGTGTTTGAGGGTTCCCTTTTCTCCACATCCTCTCCAACACTTGTTATTTCTTGTTAATTATAGCCATTCTGATGGGGTGAGGTGATATCTCACTGCAAATTTGATTTGCATTTCCCTAATAATTAGTGATGTTGAACATGTTTTCATGTGCCTGTTGGCCATCTGTATGTCTTCTTTGGAAAAATGTCTGTTCGTATCCTCTGCCCATGTTTTGAATGGTTCATTTTTTTGCTGTTGAGTTGTATGAGTTCTTTATATATTTTGGAAATTAACCCCTTTCGGATATATGATTTTCTCCTGGTTGGTGGGTTGTCCTTTTTATTTTGTTACTGGTTTCCTTTGCCTTGCAGAAACTTTTTAGTCTGATGTAGTCCCATTTGTTTATTTTTTCTCGTTTCCCTTGCCTGAGTAGACATGGTATTCTCTGATTTGAGATGCCACTTTCATCATATCTGAATTTTCTTAGATGTTTCGGCCTGTTTCTTAACTTTCTATTCTGTTTCTTTGCCCAGAACATTTACTGTTTTAATCATTAGTCATTTCGTTATTTTATCTTCATATTTTTATCATTTAAAAAGATATCTTACAGGGCCAGTCACTTCTCCCATTCTTATTGCTCTCCTTTTTCAGAGCGTTCTTTGCTGTTGTTGCTTGTTTATTTTTCCATATGGACTTTATAATTATTTTCTCTAGCTCCAGAAAAAAAGTTGGTGTTCTTGTTAGGATTCACCATGCATTTATAAATTAGCGTATAGAGAATGGACGTCTTCGTGATGTTGACTTCCTTTCCGAAAACATGGTCTTTTCATTTTTTGATGTCTGTTTATCTTGTAGGAGCATTTTTCCTATATTGATTTTGTGCATTCTTTGTTAAGCTTATTCCTAAGAATTTTACCTATTTGGTTGCTATTGTAAATGTCATCTCCTCTCCCATTATACCTTATAACTTGCCATTGCTTGTATTTAAGAAAGCTGTTGATTTCTATGTATTAATTTTATATCCTATGACTTTAGTAAGTTATCTAATTGTACTTGTTTTTACGTTCATTCTCTTGAGTTATTGAGATATAGATACCATATCACTTGCTTATAGAGATAGTTTAACTTTGTTTTCCAAATAGTACACCTCTAATTGCCTTCCCTTATTTAATTCTGTTGGAAATTACCTCCAATTCAATGTTAAAAACTAGTGGAGATAATGGACATCTTTGTTTTGTTTCTGACTTTAGTGTGGATACCTTTAGTGTTTCTTCATTAAATAGGTTGTAGATTATTTTGGACTGATTTATAGATGTAGAAAACAGTAAAAAACATACTTAGAATATTATCATAAATTGCATTATATATGTAATGCATAAAAATGTACATAAAACCTCCAGTATGTCTATCATGAATGAGTATTGAATATTTTCAAATGCCTTTTTGGCATTTATGGGGATTGCATATAATTTTCCCTTTTAGATCTATTCATTATTGATGTATTGTAATATTGAACCATCCTAGCATTCCTGGAAGGAGCCCCAGTTGGTAATGAGGTTTTATTCTTTTCAAAATGTTTTTAGTTTTATTGTTTTCTTCTCTGTAAAAGGGCTTACGGAGATTTGGCCTCTTCTTGGCCAACGGTAGCCACACTAGCTTCTAATTTTATATTTCTATTTAAGCAACCAGCTCTGGCTGAGAGTAGTGAGTTACTTTCATTTCTAACTTTCCAGGAAATGTAATATGATTGGCTTAGTTTAGGTCAGGTATCTAGCCTGAACCAGTTGACTGTGATTGGGGGTAAGATGAGGTGATTTACCAACTTGGCGGATGGCAGCACACTCCTGGGGGAGGGAATGGTAGTTGAGAGAGTGGACATTGGTGGGAGTGAGACAGACACCTCAAAAAGTATCTACCGTAAATTTGTATTTGGCAGTACCAACTTTAGAGCTCTAGTTAGCAAAGTTCCAGTTTTACAGCACAAACTAAGATCTTTTCTTTTTTGAGGAAGATTAGCTCTGAGCTAACGTCTGTGCCCATCTTCCTCTGCTTTGTATATGTGACAGTACATGCCTGCCATAGCATGGTTTGCTAAGTGGTGTGTAAGTCCATGCCCAGGGTCCCAACTGGTGAACCCTGGGCCACCAAAGGAGAGCATGCAAACTTAACTGCTGTGCCACCGGGCTCGCCCCAAGATTTTTTTTTAAGTTGTAATCTATCACTGGATTACTACTGCCTTTCTTATCCACCCTATAGTACGTGCTTTTAGTGGTTACTTGGAAATGAGAAAAATCCTAAAGGGCCCTCTGATCTCACCTTCCACCATGAGCCCCTGCCAAAAAGGAGGCTCTTATTCTTATTATGGGCAAACTATTGTGTATATCCAATTCTGACATGTATTCTGATGTGTGGATTTTCCCCCCATACCAAGCAGTTCTCCGACACCAGCTGTGTGTCCTACAATTCACCTCAATTCTGACACTATCTGCCTGAGATAGCATCAGATCCCACAGGTTGAGGGCTCAGTCCTACAAGACTTGCCTCACCTCCCTCCCCTCAGATACCAATTGAAAGTTCAGGTTTTCACCTGTGGTTTTGACCGACTGGTTATATATTGGAGGTTACAAGGACCCCCTCCTTGGATTCAATTAATTTGCTAAAGCACCTCACAGAACTCCGAGAAACACTTTACAGATTACTGGTTTATCATAAAAGGGTATAATTCAGGAACAGCCAGATAGAAAAGATGCATGGAGCAGGGTGTGGGGAAAGGGTGTGGAGCGTCCATGACCTCTCTGAGTACTCCACTCTTCCAGCACTTCCATGTGTTCACCAACATGAAAGTTCTCTGAACCCAGTCCTATTGGTCTTTTTATGGAGGCTTCATTACACAGGCATGATTGATCCACAATCTGCAGCCTCTTTCCCCTCCCCAGAGGTCGGTTGGGGGGCAGGGGAATGGGGGTGGTGGAGGATAGGAGGTGGAACTGAAAGTTCCAACTCTCTAATCACATCATTTGTCTTCCTGGCAGCCAGCCCCCATTTATAGGTGCTTTCCAAAAGTCACCTCATTAACATAAACTCAGGTGTGATTGAAAGGAATTTGTTATGATTATCAAGATACCTTTATCACTTAGGAAATTCCAAGGGTTTTAGGAACTCTTTACCAGGAATGAGGATGAAGACCAAATATATGTTTCTTATTATAAATTTCACAATATCGTAGTATTATGTGGAATTTTCAAATAATGAGATTATTTTATCCAGAATTTTATATTTGAAAGATATCTTTTTAAAATAGATTTATTGAGGAATAATTGACACATACACTATACATACTTAAAGTGTACAATTTGGTGAGTGTTGACATCTGTATACACCTGTGAAGCCATTACCACAGTCAAGATAATGAACATATCCATCACCTCTAAAAGTTGTTTCCTCATGTCCCTTTAGAAGCACCCCTCGCTTCTTCAGGCAAATGCTGATCTGCTTTCTATCACTGTAGATTGGTGGTTTGCATTTTCTAGATTTTTTTTTTTTTCTTAAAGATAGGCACTTGAGCTAACATCTGTTGCCAGTCTTTTTTTTCTCTCTTCTTTTTCTTCTTCTCCCCAAAGCCCCAAGTACATAGTTGTACATTCTAGTTGATAGGTCCCTCTGGTTGTGCTATGTGGGATGCTGCCTCGGTATGGCTTGATGAGCAGTGCCATGCCTGTGCCCAGGATCTGAACTGGTGAAACCCTGGGCCGCCAAAGCAGAGTGCATGAACTTAACCACTCAGCCACAGGGCCGGCCCTGCATTTTCTAGAATTTTACAGAAATGAAATCATATGGTATATATTGTTTTTTGGTCTGGCCTCTTTCACTCAGCATAATTGTTTTGAGATTTGTACACGTTATAGCATGTATCAATAGTTCATTCCTTTTTATTGCTGAATAGTATTCCATTTTATGGGTATACCACAGTTTATCTGTTCACCTGTTGATTGATTTTTGGTTGTTACAAATAAAGCTGCTATGAACATTTTTGTATGTACATCTGCTTTCATTTGTTTTGGGTAAGTACTTGGGGGTGAAATGGCTTGATTGTATGGCAGGTGTGTTAAAAAGATTTAACTTTAAAAAAGGCTGTCTAACTTTCCCATGGTGGTTATACCATAAAGATAACTTTTTATGAGATGTTTACATAGCTTAGAACCTAGCTGTTCAAAGTTTAGTCTGTGGATTCGGCATTACTGGGAGCTTGTTAAACTTGGTGAATTTCAGGTCCCATCCTAGACCTGTTGAATCAAAACGTGCATTTTTAGAAGATCCCTAGGTCGTTCAAACACGCACTAGAATTTGAGAAGCTCTGGTTTAGAGAGCAGTTCTTCTTCTGTTTTTCTCTAACACACCTGAGGGCTTTGACATGGTTCTCAAAAGGGATTGGAAGATACAGAATGGTTTTTAAAAGTTTGACAGGTAATATTGATAAATGCAAGTGTTCTGCTCCCCTTCAGACGACTGCTTTATTCTGCTTTACTTATGGCAATAAAGTTTTGGGCTGTTGACCGTTTCAGACTTGGAAGTTTCAGGAGGAATTGTTTCCCAAGCATTTTTCGAATGGAGAGCTCTCCAGCATGGCAAAATTTCTTGTGGGTGAGAAATACTCATATTCTTTTTCTTTTTGTGTAATTTCTCTGGTGAATGAGTTAGTTTGCTAGCCTTTTTTTTTTTTTTTTTGATCTTATTTCTCTGTTTCATAACCAGTGAAACCAATTTCTTGGTTATTTTCTTATATGGGTACCTTGAAATTTTCCATATGGGTTATCTATCTGCTCTTAGTATTAAAGGAATGCAAAATAATTTCAGGAGTGACTTTTTTAATCAGATAAATTAACTGAATATCAGATTTTGCTTTTTAAAGGTAAAGATCAATAATTTGTTTTGCCTACTGTTTTGAATTTTCTCTACTAGTCATTTCCATTGTTGTGTGAATAGTTAAGGGCAAGCTACATTGATGTTAGTGTCACCTTCCTACGTTAGTGTTGATGTTGAAAATCAAGGTCTTAAACAACATTAGGAAATTCTCAATTTAAAACATGGTTTCAAAAACCCAACAATTAGATAACAAAAGAGTAGACATTGGTTACTTTATGAAGTGGAACAAGTTAGTGTTATATAATTTATAATTGAGTTGTTTCCCAAAAGTTGATTTGTAAGTCAGATATTCTGGAATTCTAATGCTCACAATAAAATATTTCTACACAATAAAATTGCTTTCACTTTTACATTTCTGTTTAAGATCTCAGTTACCTAGGCCATTAAAGCCCCTTCACTCCCATCTCTTCTTCACATCCCCACAGGAGTTAAGATAGAAAGAGAAGCTATGGATGATTCAATTCTTATTCATTTAAAATTTGACACAGCTGTTTTTCAGGAGAGAAAAATCTTTACCCTGTTATTAAATTCTAAAAGGAATTTATTGCAAGTGGGTGCTTATCTGTTATTTAGTTGATGAATGTCCTTGAATACAGTTTAACAGAGAAAACCAGAAACCTTAAAAATGTGACTGTTTTATTAATTTTTAGCTGAGGTCACTTTATTTCTTTGGGAGGCCAAGTTAATGAAATAGATATAACTTTACTTACAAAGGCGGTATTTAGAATACTAGAACGGATGGATAGTATGTTCTTTAGACCAGTGTTTCTCAAGTTTTCTGTGGTGAAAGACCTGTTTGGTTTTTTAAAATTTTAATTCATTGCTTGCTAATACTTTTGTCAAATACAATAAAATGAATTATTAGAAAAATTAAGTAAAAGACAGAAAATACAAGCCACAATTTTTTATCGTTAGTTTCAACAGGCATAAAATTAGTCTGTTAGATTGCTTTAAAACTTTATAAATGCTTAACTCTAAATTTCTGTACTTCTAGAGGACCATAGTCTGAGTAGCACTGCCTTAGACTGGTGGTTCTCAAAGTGTAGTCCCCAAATCCACGGCATTATTATCGCATGGGAACTTTAGTTACAGGAATTGTCTGGTTCCATCCCAGACCTACTGAATCAGAAATTCTAGTGGTTTAGCTCAGCATCTGTGTTGAAACAAGACCTACAGGTGATTCTGAAGCACACTAAACTGTAAGAGCCACTGTGATTATCTGGGCTTTTTAGTAGAAATCAGATAGAGTCTAAACACTCTGAGTGCCAACTATGTAAGTGAAAGAAATGTTTGGTTAAAAAGTTAAATCTATCGTGTATTCTTAGGTAGGAAATAACATGGGTAATGAAAGATTGAGATGTTCAAAAATATATGGGCTAAATGAAAAAAGAAGATTCTGTGTTTTAGATACCACAAGTAAAGATCACAAAATTAAAGTTCTTTTGGTAGAGTTGAGAAGATTGACTTTGGTCTCCCCTAGATAAAGACTTTGCTGGTCAAAACTCTTCATGGTGGTAAGACTTCAGGTTGGATGACAGCAGGTCTGAGTTGCACGTGTGGCAGATTGTTTCAGTACACATTCAAAGGAACTAGCACACTGTTATATTTCAAATAACTTGAGATTGAAATGGGATCTTTGTCTTAATTAATCAGTATTTGAACTTCAGTGTCCTGTTGTTTGTAACTAGTACATAGAAATACAATTGACTTTGTATATTGATCTTGTATCCTGCAATATTGCTAAACTCACTTATTAGTTCTAGGAGTTTTTTTGTAGGTTCTATCAGATTTCCTACAGAGGATCAGGTGGTCTGTGAATAAAGGCAGTTAATTCTTCCTTTCCCAGTCTGGATGCTCACTCTTTCTGCCTGCCTGCCTCCCTGCCTCCTTCCCTCCCTCCTGTCTGGTGATTACACTGACTAGAGCCTCCAGTACAGTATTGAATAGAAATGTTGAGAACAGACATCCCTGTCCTGTTCCTAATTTTAGGGGAGAAGTATTTATCATTTCACTTAAGTATGGTGTTATTTGTGTGTGTGTGTGTGTGTGTGTGTGTGTGTGTGTGTCGTAGATGCCCTTATCAGGTAGAAGAAATTTCCTTCTATTTTTAATTTTCTGAGGATTTTTGGAATGGATGTTACTGTAAATGCCTTTTCTGTCTGTAGAGATGATCATACAGTTTTTAGTTTTTTGATTTATTAATATGGTGAGTTACTTTGATTTTGAGTATAAACCAATGCTGTATTCCTGGGGTAAGCCTCATTTGGTCATGTATTATCCTTTTAATATATTGTTGGATTCTGCTTGCTGAATTTTTGTTTGGAATGATTACCTCTGTTCACGAGGGATATTTGTGGTTTTCTCTTCTTGTAATGTCTCTTTCTGGTTTTCATATAAGAGTAATACTGGCCTCATAGAGTGAATTGAGAAGTATTTCTTCCACTTCAGTATTTTGGAAAAATTTGTTTGGAGTTGGTATTATTTCCTCCTGCAGTATTTGGTAGAACTCACCAGTGAAGCCGTCTGTCCCTGGAGTTTTCTTTTTATGAAGGTTTTTAACTACAGTTCAACTAATTTAATAGAGAAAAGATTATTTAGGTTATCTATTTCTTCCTGAGTGAGCTTTGGTAGTTTGTTTCTTTCAAGGATTTGTCCTCTTCATCTAATTGATGAGTTTATTTGCGTGAAGTCTTTTATAATATTGTCTAGGGTGATGTCTCCTCTCTTGTTCTTGACATTGGTAATTTGTGTCTTCTCACTTTTTTCCTCATTGATCTGGCTAGAAGTTTGTCAGCTTCATTGATTTTGTTGAAGAATTAGCTTTAGTTTTATTTGGTTGATTTTTCTCTATTGATTTTCTGTTTTCTGTTTCATTGATTTCTACTTTGACCTTGATTATTTCCTTTCTTCTGCTTACTTTGGGTTTAATTTGCTCTTTATCTAGTTTCTTAAGGTGGAAGCTAAGGTCATTGATTTGAGAGCTTTCTTCTATTTTAATATAGGTGTTCATGGTGGGATTGCAAACTGGTGCAGTAACTATTGAAAACAGTATGGAGAATCCTCAAAAAATTAAGAATGGAACTACCCTATAATCCAGCTATTCACTGCTGCATTATTTATCTAAAGAACATGAAAACACAAATGCATAAAGATATATGCACCCCTCTGTTCATTGCAGCATTATTCACAATAGCCAAGACTTGGAAGCAACCTAGGGTGCCCATCAAGGGACTAATGGATAAGGAAGATGTGGTATATATGCACAATGGAATACTACTCAGCCACAAAAAAGATAGAATCTTGCCATTTGCAACAACGTGGATGGACCTTGAGGGTATTATGCTAAGCAAAATAAGTTAGGGAGAAAGTAAAATACAGTATGATCTCACTCTTAAATAGAATATAAAAATAACAACAAACAAACATGTAGAGACAGAGATTGGATTGGTGGTTACCAGAGGGGAAGGGAGGAGGGAGGAAGCCGAAAGGGGTGATTAGGCACATGTAGTATGATGATGGATAGTAATTAGTCTTTGGTTGGTAAACATGGTGTAATCTACACAGAAATCGAAATATGATGATGTACACCTGAAATTTATATAATGTTATAAACCAGTGTTACCTCAATTAAAAAAAAATATATATATATATCTCAAGGTGTTTAGTGCTATAAATTTCTTCCTCAGTGCTGCTTTAGAAGCATCTCACAACCTGTTTTTGTTTTTAGTTTTCATTCTGTTTAAAATACTTTCTAATTTCCCTTTTGGTTTCTTCTTTGTTACTTGTGCTTGTGAAAAGAAGGCATATACTGCCTTTGATAGGTGAAGCATTCTGTAAAAGTCAGGTTAAGTAACTTGTAGTGTTGTTAAAGTCTACTATATTTTTGCTGATTTTTTTGGTCTATTTGTTTTATCTACTGCTGAGAGTGTGGTATTAAAATCTCTGTAATTGTGGATTTTTCCTTGAAGTTATATTAGTTTTCTAATGTATTTTGAAGCTCTGTTATTAGGTGCATAAATAGGTAGGGTTGTTGTCTCCTCTTGACTAATTGACCCCTTTAAGCATCATGAAATAAATTTCTTAATCCCTGGTGATATTCTTTGGTCTGAAATATATGTTGGATGTTAATCTGGTCACAGTAAGTCTCTTAGATTAGTGTTAGCATGTTATGTCTTTTTCTGTTTTTTTTCGCTTTAACCTATATGTGTCTTTATATTTAAAGTGCATTTCTTACAGGCAATTTGTAATTGTCTTTCTTTTTTTTATCCAGTCTGGCAATCTCTGTCTCTTAATTGTGGTGTTGAGACTATTTATGTTTAATACAATTTTTTCTTATTAAGACTTTAGTTTTTAGAGGTTTCAGGTTCACAGCAAAATTGAGAGGAAGGTACAGAGATTTCCCATATACACCCTGCCCCCACACATGCATAGCCTCCTCCATTATCAACATCCCCCTTTAGAGTGGTACATTTGTTATGATTAATGAACTTACATTGAAAAATCATAATCACCCAAAGTCCATAGTTTACATTTATGGTTCACTTTTGGTGTTACACATTCTGTGGGTTTGAATAAATGTATAATGACATGTAACCAACATTTTGGTGTCAAACAGTATTTTTACTGCCCTAAAAATCCTCTGTGCTCCACTTATTTATTGCCCCCCCAATGGCTGATTCTTTTACTGTCTCCATTGTTGTGCATTTTCCAGAATGTCGTATAGTTGGAATCATACAGTATGTAGCCTTTTCAGATTGGCTTCTTTTACTTAGTAGTATGCATTTAAGATTCCTCCATTTCTTTTCATGACTTGATAGCTCATTTCTTTTTATCATTGAATAATATTCCATTGTCTGGATGTACCAGTTTATTTATCCATTCACGTACTGAAGGACCTACTTGGTTGCTTCCAAGTTTTGACAGTTATGAATAAAGCTGCTGTAAACATCCATGTGAAGGTTTTTGTGTGGACATAAGTTTTACACCCCTTTGGGTAAATACCAAGGGGCACAGTTGTTGGATCATATGGTAAGGGCATGTTTAGTTTGGTAAGAAACTGCCAAACTGTCTTCTAAGTGGCTGTACCATTTGCATTACCACCAGTAATCAGTGAGAGTTCTTGTTGCTCCACATTCTCGACAGCATTTGATGTTGTCCATGTTCTGGATTTTGGCTATTATAATAGATGTGTAGTGTATCTCCTCATGGTTTTAATTTGCTTTTCTGTGATGCTGTACGATGTGGAGCATGTTTTCATATGCTTATTTGCGTTTTGTATATCTTCTTTGGTGAAATGTCTGTTAAAATCTTTAGCCCATTTTTCAGTTGGGTTGCTTGTTTTCTTGTTGAGTTTTAAGAGTCCTTTGTATATTTTAAGTAATAGCCCTTTATTAGATATTCTCTCTCAGTCTGTTACTTGTCTTCTCAATTTCTTGATGTTGTCTTTTCACAAAGAAGTTGTTTTTAATTTTGATGAAGTCCAGTTTATCAATTACTTCTTTCCTGTATGGCCTTGATGTTATATCTAAAAAGTCATCTAGGTTTTCTTCTCTATTATCTTACAGGAGTTTTGTAGTTTTGCATTTTACATTTAGATCTGTGATCCATTTGGCATTAATTTTTGTGAAAGGTGTAAGGTCTATGTCTAAATTCCATTTTTTTTTTTTGCATGTGGATGTCCAGTTTTTCAAGCACCATTTGTTGAAAAGACTGTCTTTCTCCATTATATTGCCTTTGCTCCTTTGTCAAAGAACAGTAGAGTGTATTTATATGGATGTATTTCTGGGCCCTTTATTCTGTTCCCTTGATCTATTGTTTATTCTTTCTTTAATACCGCACTGTATTGATTACTGTAGCTTTATAGTAAGTCTTGAAGTTAGATAGTGTCAGTCCTCCAAATTTGTTTCTCTCCTTCAATATTGTGTTGACTAATCTAGGCCTTTTACCTCTCCATGTAAACTTTATTAGAATCAGTTTGTCAGTTTTTTTTTTTTTTTTTTTTTTTGTGGAAGATTAGCCCTGAGCTAACTGCTGCCAATCTTCCTCCTTTTGCTGAGGAAGGCTGGCCCTGAGCAAACATCTGTGCCCATCTTCCTCTACTTTGTATGTGGGACGCCTACCACAGCATGGCTTTTGCCAAGCATTGCCATGTCTGCACCCGGGATCTGAACCGGCAAACCCTGGGCCGTGGAGAAGCGGAATGTGTGAACTTAACCACTGCGTCACTGGGCCAGCCCCCAGTTTGTCAGTATTGACAAAATAACTTGCTAGGATTTTGATTGAGATTGCAATGAATCTATAGATCAAGTTGGGAAGAACTGACATCTTGACAGTTTTGAGTCTTCCTGTCCATTAACATGGAATATCTAGTTCTTCTTTGATTTCGTTGATCAGAAGTTTGTGGGTTTTCCTCATAGATATTGTACATAGTTTGTTAGATTTACACCTAAGTATTTCATCTTTTTGGATGCTAGTATAAATGGTGTTGTGTTTTAAATTTTAAATTCCACTTGTTCATTGCTGGTATATAAGAAAGTGATTTACTTTTGTATGTTAACCTTGAATCTTGCACCCTTGTTATAATACTGCTTATTAGTTCCAGGAGTGTTTTGTCACTTCTTTCAGATTTTCTACCTAGACAATCATGTCATCTGTGAACATGGTGTCTTCTTTCCCAATGTGTATACCTTTCGTTTATTTTCTTGTCTTTTTGCATTAGCTAAAACTTCCAGTACGATATTGAAACAAAGTGGTGAGAGGCCACATCCTTGTCTTGCAACTGATCTTAGTTGGAATGCTTCAAATTTGTCACCATTAAGTAGGATGTTGGCTCTAGATTTTTTGTAGATATTCTTTATCAAGTTGAGGAATTTCCCTTCTATTCCTTGTTTACTGAGATTGAATATGATTTTTGATATGGATAGGTTTCATACTGTCATCTTACTGTTTTCACTTTGTGTTTTTTGTTCTTTGTTGCCTTTCCCTCTTATCCTGACTTCTTTTGGATTATTTTTTATCATTCCATTTTATCTCTGTTGTTGGCTTCTTAGCTGTAATTCTTTATTTTGTTACTTTAGCGATTTAAACCTTTAGTGATGTGGTTCTGATTGGGATCTCATGTATTTCCCAGAGGACACTTGGTAATGTCTGGAAAAGTTTTGATTTTCACAACTAGGGGGATGCTGCCGACATCTAGTGGGTAGAGGTGGGAGATGCTGCTCAACTTTCTACAATGCACAAGGCAGCCTCCCACAGCAAAGAATATCTTAACCAGAATGTCAGTAGTGCCAAAGTTGAGAAACTCTAATTTAGGGTTTATAATATACTTCTTTAATTTCTCACAGTCTACCTTCAAGTGATATACCACTTATGTATGGTGTAAGAACTTTACAATAGTGTACTTCCATTTCTCCCTGCCCAGCCCTTATGCTGTTGTTTTCATACATTTTACACATGTAATAAACCCTGGAATACATTGTTATTATTTTTATTTAAACAGCCAGTTATTTTCCAAACACTTTTAGATAATAAGAAAAAGGTGTGTATATTTACCTTTGTAGTTATCATTACTCATGCTTTTCATCAATTTGTCTTAGATCCAGACTTCATCTGCTATTGTTTCCCTTCTTCCCGAAGGATTTCTGTTAACATTTCTTGTAGTGCAAGTCTGCTGGTGATGAATACATTCAGCTTTTGTAGGTCTAAAAATGTCTTTCTTTTGCCTTTCTGTGTGGTAAAGCATGTAACATAAATTTACGCTCTTAATTTATAAACATACGTTACAATATGTGCGCATTTTTGTACAACAGATCTCTAATTTCACCTTTTTTTTGATAAATATTTTTGCTGGATATAGAATTCTAGGTTGACATTTTTTTCTTCTACTACTTTAAAAGTGGGGCTCCTGTCTTCTCACTTGTGTTGTTTCTGATGAGAAATCCGATGTCATCCTTACCTTTGTTCCTCTGTATGTAGCATGTCATTTTTTCCAGTCTGGTTGGTGAGAACAAGTGCTCTTCCTGGCCCAAGTGGCAGGCACTGTTCCCTCTAATCCTTTGGGGCATTCTTCTTGAGTGTTAGTTACTTTCTTCACAGACATGTACTGATCAAGTACTCTGCTGAATACTTCAGGGAACTCTGCAGATCTCCTGGATTCTATCTCTGTGCAGTTCTTTCCTCTCTGATACTTTGTTCTATGAACTCTAGGTGCCTTAGTCTTCCTGGACTCTTATTTCTCTTTCCTCAACTTTTGCAGTCGTCTGGACTCTACCTCAGTTCACTCTCCTGCTGCACCATGTGAAAACTTTTTAAAGGCAGTAAACTGAGGCAGTCATAGGGCTCACCTTGATTTGTTTGCCTTCTCTCAAGGATTATTGTCTTTCATTGCCTAATGTCCAATGTCTGGAAAACCATTGTTTAAACTCTTGTCAGATTTTGTTTGTTTGTTTTGGCGTCTGTTAGAAAGGTGATTTCAGTCCCTGACACTTCATCTTTTTGTTGTTGTTGTTGTCATTTTTTATTGTGGTAAAATTTATATAACATATAATTCACCATATTAAAGTATACAGTTTAGTGAGTTTTAGTGTATTCACAATGTTGTGCAGTTGTCATAACTTTCTTGTTATAGAACACTTCCGTTACCCTAAAAAGAAACCCCATACCCATTAGTCACTCTCCATGCTACTCCTCAGCTCCATCACCCCAGTCCTCAGCAACCACTAATATACTGTTTTTCTCTATGGATTTGCCTATTTCTGGGTGTTTACTATAAATGGAATCATACGATATCTGGCCTCCTCTGTATTTCATGTAGTATAATGTTTGAAAGATTCATCCATGTTGTAGCATACATCAGTACTTCACTTCTTTATATGGCTGAACAATATTCCATTGTATGAATTCGTCTTTGTTGGAGTGGGAGTCAACTACTAAAGCCTTTTTTTTCTTTTTGGGGAAGATTAGCCCTGAACTAACATCTGCTGCCAACCCTCCTCTTTTTGCTGAGGAAGACTGGCTCTGAGCTAACATCCATGCCCATCTTCCTCTACTTTATATGCGGGACACCTGCCACAGCATGGCTTGACAAGCAGTGCATAGTTCCGCACCCAGGATCCAAACCATTGAACCCTGGGCTGCTGAAGCGGAACCTGTGAACTTAACCACTGCGTCACTGGGCTGGCCCTTACTAAAGCCTTTTAACTAGTTTCTGCTGCCACTTTTGTCTCCCACATAGTCCATATTTGACCTCTCCAAGTGATTTTAATAGGCTGCCAGGGCTGAGAATCAGATTTAGAAAGTTAGTACTAGTCGAGAAGCAAGTTTGCTTAGAATAGGATAAGGACTTATTTAGAGTCTTTTTTGGTCTTCCTTCATCTGTTTCTTTGATTCTGAAAGAGATACCAGATCAATTTAAGTGGTTTTAAAGATTGGCACTGGTTGCTTTTTATAATACATGTTCTTTGAGTAAATTATAGAAAATATACAGAATAAAATAGAGATCATCTATAATTTCACCACATAATACTTTGGCAGAATGTTTCCAGTTTTTTTCTTTTTATTTGTAAAATTTCACTTGTACATTGTTATTTATCAGTCACCATATATATGTGCCCTTTTAGTCCTTATACCTACCCCACCCTCCACATTCCACTCTTGTAACCACTAATCTGTTCTCTTTGTCTATGTGTTTGTTTAGATATCACGTATGAGTGAAATCATATGGTGTTTGCTTTTTTCTGTCTGGCTTATTTTGCTTAACGTAATACCCTTAACGTCCGTCCATGTGATGCAAATGGGATGATTTTGTCTTTTTATGGCTGAGTAGTATTCTGTTGTATATATATATATACCACATCTTTATCCATTCATCAGGTGATGGGCACTTGGGCTGCTTCCACGTCTTGGCTATTGTGGATAATGCTGCAGTGAACATAGGGGTGCATAAGGCTCTTTAAATTGTTGATTTCCAGTTTTTTGGATAAATACCCAGTAGTGGGATAGCTGGGTCATATGGTATTTCTATTTTTAATTTTTTGAGAAATTTCCATGCTGTTTTCTCTAGTGGCTGCACCAGTTTGCATTCCCACCAGCAGTGTAGGAGAGTTCCCTTTTCTCCACATCCCCAACATTTGTTGATTTTGTCTTGGTGATTATAGCCATTCTAACAGTTGTAAGGTGATATCTCAGTGTAGTTTTGATTTACATTTCCCTGGTGATTAATGATGTTGAACATCTTTCATGTGCCTGTTGGCCATCAGTATATTTTCTTTGGAAAAATGTCTGTTCATATCCTCTGCCCATTTTTTGATCAGGTTGTTTGTGTTTTTTTCGTTGAGTTGTATGAGTTCTTTATACATTTTGGAGATTAATGCCTTGTCAGCTATATGATTTGCAAATATTTTCTCTCAGCTGGTGGGTTGTCTTTTTGTTTTGTTCAGTTTCCTTTGCCTCGAAGAAGCTCTTTAGTTTGATGGAGTCCCATTTGTTTACTTTTTCTTTTGTTTCCCTTGGCCGAACACATGGTATTTAAAAACATCCTTTTAAGACTGATGTCAAAGGGTGTACTGCCTGTATTTTCTTCTAGGAGTTTTATGGTTTCACGTCTTAACCTTCAAGTCGTTAATCCATTTTGAGTTAATTTTTGTGTATGGTGAAGGATAATGGTCTACTTTCTTTCTTTTGCATGTGGCTGTCCAGTTTTCCCAACATTGTTAAAGAGACATTCCTTCTCCGTTGTTCTTAACTCCTTTGTCAAAGATTAGCTGTCCTTAGATGTGTGGTTTTGTTTCAGGGCCTTCAGTTCTGTTCCATTGATCTGTGCCTCTGTTTTTGTACCGGTACCATGCTGTTTTGATCGCTCTAGCTTTGTAGTATATTTTGAAGTCAGGGGTTGTGATGCCTCTAGCTTTGTTCTTTTTTCTCAGGATTGCTTTAGCTGTTCAGGGTCTTTTGTTACCCCATATGAGTTTTAGGATTCTTTGTTCTATTTCTGTGAAGAATGTCATTGAGATTCTGATTGGGATTGCATTGAATCTGAAGATTGCATTAGTACTATGGACATTTTAACTATATTTATTATTTCAATCTGTGTACATGGAATATGTTTCCATTTCTTTATGTAAATATCGATTTCTTTCAATCTGTCTTATAATTTTCATTGTATAGGTCTTTTACCTCCTTGGTTGAATTTATTCCTAGATATTTTATTCTTTTTGTTGCTATTGTAAATGAGATTGTATTCTTGACTTCTCTTTCCGTTAGTAGTTCATTATTAGACTATAGAAATGTACTGATTTTTGTAAATTGGTTTTGTACCCTGCCACTTTGCTATAGTTGTTGATTATTTCTAATAGTTTTCCAGTGGATTCTTTAGGGTTTTCTCTGTGTGTGATCATGTCATCTGCAATAGTGAGAGTTTCACTTCTTCCTTGCCAATTTGGATACCTTTTATTTCTTTTTCTTGCCTAATTGCTCTGACGAAAACCTTCATTACTATGTTGAATAGGAGTGGTGAGAGTAAGCACCCTTGTCTTGTTCCTGTTGTCAGAGGGTTGGGCTTTCAGTTTTTCCCGAATCAGAATGACGTTGGCTGTGGGTCTGTCATATATGGCCTTTATTACATTGAGGTACTTTGCTTCTATACCCATTTTGTTGAGAGGTTTTATCATAAATGAGTGTTGGATCTTGTCACATTCTTTCTCTGCATTTATTGAGGTGATCATGTGGTTTTTAATCCTCATTTTGTTAATGTGGTGTATCACATTGATTTTCAGATGTTGAACCATCCCTGTGTTGCTGGTATAAATCCCAGTTGATCATGGTGTATGATCTTTTTAATCTATTGCTTTATTTGCTTTGCCAATATTTTGTTGAGAATTATTGCGTCTACGTTCATCAGTGATATTGGCCTGTGATTTTCCTTCTTTTTGTTGTTCTTGTCTGGCTTTGGGATCAGGATGATGTTGGCCTCACAGAATTTGTTTAGGAAGTATTCTGTCATCTTTAATTTTTTGGAATAGTTTGATAAGGATAGGTATTAAATCTTCCTTGAATGTTTGGTGGAATTCTCCAAAGAAGCCATCTGGTCCTGGACTGTAATTTTTTGGAAGGTGTTTGATTACTTTTTCAATCTCTTTACTTGTGATTGGTCTATTCAGATTCTCTATTTCATCTTGATTCAATTTTGGTGGGGTGTATGAGTCTAAGAGCTTATCCATTCCATCTAGATTGTCTAATTTGTTGGCATACAGCTTTTCATAGTATTCTCTTAAAATTCTTTTTATTTCTCTGGTGTCTGTCATAATTTTTCCTCTTTCATTTCTGATTTTCTTTATTTGAGCCTTCTCTTTTTTTTTTTCTTAGTCTGGCTAAGGGTTTATCAATTTTGTTTATCTTCTCAAAGAACCAGCTCTTGGTTTCATTTGTTTATCCTCTAATTTTTATTGTTTCCCTCCTTCTGCTGACTTTGGGCTTTGTTTTTTGTTCTTTTTCTAGGTCTGTTAGGTGTAATTTAAGATTGCTTATTTGATGTTTTTGTTTATTAAGGTGAGCCTGTATTGCTATGAATTTCTGTCTTAGGGCCACTTTTGCTGCATCCCATGTGAATTGGTATGGTGTATTTCCCTTTTCATTTGTCTCCAGATATTTTTTTAATTCTCCTTTAATTTCTTCAATGATCCGTTGGTTTTTCAGTAACACGTTGGTTAGTCTCCACAAATTATTCATTTTCCCAGCTTCTTTCTTGTAGTTGTTTTCTAGTTTAATAGCATTATGGTCAGAAAAGATGCTTGATCGGATTTCAGTCTTCTTAAATTTATTAAGGCTTGCCTTGTTTCCCAACATTTCATCTGTCTTTAGCAATGTTCCATGTGCACTTGAGAAGAATGTATATTCTGTTTTGGGATGGAGTGTTCCATATATATCTGTTAAGTCCATCTGGTCTCGTTTTTCATTTAATTCCACAATTTCCTTATTGACCGTCTGTCTGGATGATCTATCCATTGATGTAAGTGGGTGTTAACGTTCCCTACTATTATTGTGTTGCTGTTAAAATCTCCTTTTAGGTCTGTTAATAGTTGCCTTATGTACTTTGGTGCTGCTGTGTTAGGTTCATATATATTTAAAAGTGTTATGTCCTCTTGGTGGAGTGTCCCTTTCATCGTTATATAGTACCCTCCTTTGTCTCTAATTGGCTTTTTTATCTTGAAGTCTACTTTGTCTAATGTAAGTATTGCAACACCTGCTTTCTTTTGTTTGCCATTAGCTTGGAGTATCGTTTTCTGTCCCTTCACTCTGAGCCTGTGTTTGTCCTTACAGCTGAGATGTGTTTCCTGGAGGCAGCATATTGTTAGGTCTTGTTTTTCAAACCATCCTTCCACTCTGTGTCTTTGGATTGGAGAATTCAATCTATTTACATTTAGAGTGGTTATTGATAGATGAGGGCTTAATGCTGCCATTTTATCACTTGTTTTCCAGTTTTGAATTTCTCTTCTTTCTTATCCTTTGTAGTTTGGACTCCCAGTTGAGTTTGATGGTTTTCTGTGATGTTTTTTTCAATTTTCTCTTTATTTATCATTTGTGTCTTTGTTAAGATTTTTTGTTTAGTGGTTACTCTGAGGTTTGTATAAAAAATCTCATAGGTGCGATAGTCTATTTTCTGATAGCCTCTTATTTCCTTAGTCTGAGCAGGTTCTGTCCGTTCCCTCTTCCCCATCTAAGTTATTGTCATCACAGTTTATTCCGTGCTGTGTTGTGAGTTTGTGGTTAAAATGATGAGAGAGTTATTTTCAGTGTTTTCCTTCCCTTTACCTTTAACGTTATATTTAAATGTTTGCTAATGTCTCCTGATAGCTGCAAGTTTTTGATTTTCCCTGCCTACTTATCTCCTTGCTGAAGGCTTTGTAAACCCTTTCTTTCTTTTTTTTTTTTTTCCAAGTGTGAGGGTCTTCTTGATCATTTATTGTGTGTGTGGGGTGGGGGTCTTGTGGTGATGAACTCCCTCAGCTTTTGTTTATCTGTGAACGTTTTTGTTTCCCCATGATATCTGAAGGTTAATTTCTCTGGGTCGAGTATTCTTGGCTGAAAGTTTTTGTTTTTTCCAGAATTTTGAAGCTATCATTCTAATCTCTCTTAGCCTGTAGTATGGTTTCTGCTGAGAAAGGCACTGAAAGCCTGATAGATGTTACTTTGTATGTTATTTTCTTCTGCCTTGCTGCCCTTAATATTTTATCTTTATCATTGACTTTTGCTGGTTTTACTAATATATGCCTTGGAAGAAGTCTTTTTACATGGACATAGTTGGGAGTTCTGTTAGCTTCTTTCACTTGGAATTCAGCTCCTTCCCCAGATTTGGGAAGTTCTCAGCTATTAGTTCTTTGAACAAGCTCTCTGCTCCTTTTTCCTACCTTTCTACCTCTGGAAGACCTATAATCCTTATGTTGCATTTCCTAGTTGAGTCAGATATTTCTTGGAGAATTTCTTCATTTCTTTTTAGTCTTAGTTTTCTCTCCTCCTCCGTCTAAAGCATTTATGTATTTCTGTCCTCTAAATTGGTAATTCTCTTCTCTGTAGTATCAGCTGTGTTATTTAAGGACTCCAGATTTTTCTTTATTTTAATCAGTGTGTTTTTCACGTCCAACATTTCTGATTGGTTTCTCTTTATAGTTTCAATGTCTTTTGTGAAGAATTCTCTGTGTGTGTTAATTTTATTCCTGATTTCACTGAACTGTGAACTCTTTCTGAGTTTTCTTGTAACTCATTTGAGTTTTTTATGATAGCTGTTCTGAAACCGCTGTCATTTAGATTGTAAATTCTGTGCCTTCAGGATTCATTTCTGGGTGCTTATCATTTTCCTCTGCTCTGGAGTGTTAATATACCTTTTCATACTGTTTGATGGGGTGGATTTGTGCCTTTGCATAGTGATAGTATCTGGTTGCAGATTTCACCTGCTGCCACTGGCAGGGGAGAGGGCAGGAACTGTGTACTTTGAGCCTGCCGCAGTCCTTGGCAGCTGTGCCTGTCCTTTGGAAGCTGTGCTGACAGGGGCTGTCTGTGTTTGCTCACTGGCTGCTGCTGCTTTACACACACATGTGTAGGTGCTCTGGTGGGGGTCGCTTGCTTTGGCCACCTGGCTGATCTGGTGCACCAGGCTGGTGGAGGGGCGCTTTCTTTCACGTGGGCTATCCCCAGGGTGCTCCTGCTCTGCACTTGTTTGCCCTCCTGGGCTGCTCGGGTAGGTGAAGATGCCCTCCGATTGCTTAGCCTCGTCAGTGTGGAGCTTTCCCAGGGCTGTGATGCAACTCCAAGAGCAAAGGCATTCCCATGGAGGGCTTCCCCCTTCCCCTTCTTTTCTCAGTCCCTCATGTGGTCCCATGCCCTGGTTCACTGCTGTTTGGGAAGGGAGAGGAGATCCCCTCTCCTCCTTCCATTGCCTCTTGTGGGGTTCAGCACCTCTACCTTCAGATGTAGGGCTGTGGATCTTTCAGATGTCTGTTGTGTGAATGTCCTCTGTTGGTTTATGAGTGTGCTTTTCATTGTCTTCAGTGGGAGAGTCTGGGGAAGAGCTCACATAGCCATGATGCTGACATCACTCCCTCCTGTGGGGTCATTTTTTTTCTTTTTAATTGTGTATTTATGCATGCTGTCACCTATCATTTTATTTACCTCACTGAATTTGAGATTATCCTCAGTATGTGATTTTGTTTCCTACTCTTTCTACTTAATGTATAAGCAATTTCAAATGTCACTATTTTTCAAGAAGTTTTAAATGGCAGTGTGTAAGTCCATCATATGGATGTACTAAATTATAATTACTCCAGTTTGGGAGATAATTAGATTGTTTCCAGTTTTACTATTATAGTTATTGTATAAATGATAGGTTAACTGTTAGAAACTTTAAGGCTTAGGAACATATTATCAAACTGTTCTCCAAAACATACCAATTTACACCTTAAGACATTCACTAGCATTCATTCTTGAAAGTGCTTGTCTTACTCATCACAGTTTCACCAGCTTGTAAATATCGCTTTGTCAGCATTTTTTTATGTTAAGTTTTTGTTTGAATTAATTGTTCTAGACATTATTATGTTTTTTTATTGGCTCTTGGCTCACATGTGTTGCCAGTCTTCCTGCTTGAGGAAGATTGTCCCTGAGCTAACATCTGTGCAAAACCTCCTCTATTTTGTCTTTGGGATGCCACCACAGTATAGCTTCACAAGTGGTGTGTAGGTCCGTGCCCAGGATCCGAACCCTTGAACCCAAGGCCACTGAAGTGGAGAGTGTGAACCCAACCACTGTGCCAGCTGGCCAGCCCCCTTTTCTGGACTTTAAAATCAAGTGTATTGAAGTATAATTTACATACAGTATGAAGCATTTATTTTGTTTATGGTTCTCTGTTTTAATAAACAAAGATACCTGTGTAACCACCACCTCAAACAAGGAGTAGAACATTTTCATTCCCCACAAAAGTTCCCTTTAACCAAGCTTTTGCAGTTATATCCTCCATTCCCGTTTTAGGCAACTACTGATCTGATTTTGATTACTCTAGATTAGTTCTGTCTGTTCTCAAACTTCATTAGAGGGAATCACACAGTATGTAGCTCTTTGTGTCTGATTGTTGCTCAGTATACTTTTGAGATTCATCATTGTTGTCTGTATCATTAGTTTATCACTCCTTTTGTTCTTTTAACAAGTAGTATTCCATTGAATGGATGTATTCACTTTGTTTATTTACCTGTTGATGGACATTTGTATTGTTTCCAGTTTTTGACTATGGTGAATAAAATTGCAGTTAACATTCATGTGCAAGTTGTGGACTTGCATTTCAGTTTTCAGATATATAATTAGTAGGATTGCTGGATCATGTGATAAGTGTATGTTTACTTCATAAGCAATTCTCAGCAGTTTCCCAAAGTGGTGGCAGTCCCACCAGCAGTTGGTGGTGTTAATTTTTAACTTTAGTCATTTTTGTGGGTGTGTAGTCAAAAGTTTCTGTGGTTTTATTTTGCATTTTCCTGATAGAAAGATGTGGACCATCTTTTCAAGTACTTATTGGCCATTCCTGTATCTTTTTTGGTCAAGTGTCTGTTTAAATCATTGGCCGATTTTCTTAAAAAATTGGGTTTTCTTGTTATTGACTTACGAGTTCTTTATATATTCTGCATTCAAGGCCTCTCTCATAGGTATTGTGAGTAGTTTTTCCTAGTTTGTCTTGTCTTTTTGTTTTCTTAAGAATATATTTTGAGTAACACAGTTTTTGAATTTTGAGGAAGTCCAGTTTAACAGTTCTTTCATTTATTATTTGTGGTTTTTATTTCCTCAGAAATCTTTGCCAAACCCATGGTCACTAAGATTTTTCTCGTAGATGTGGTATGAGTTTAGGCTTTATGTTAGGTCTGCGATTTATTTTGAGTTAACTTTCGTGTATAGCGTGTGGTAGGAGTACAGGCTCATTTTCCCCCCAAACTCATGTCCAGACCATTTGTTGCAAAGACTCTCCTTACCTGCATTTTGGCAGCTTTGTCTAAATTCATTACCTATGTATGTGAGTCTATTTCTAGATTTCTCTCTTTTCCATTGCTTTAAATGTTCATCCTTATGCCAGTAACATACTGCGGTTGATTAATTTAGCTTTATAAGTAAGTCTTGTAATCAGATTATGTTCTTCAAATTTCTTCTTTTCTTTCAGGATTATTTTGGGTAGTCTATTTCTTTTTCTTTCTCATATGAATTTTAGACTTAGCTTGTCCATTTCTGTAAAAAAAAAAAAACTGTTGAGGTTTTGATTGGCATTGTGTTGAGTCTATAGATCAATTTGAGGGAAAGTTCAAATTAACAGTATTGAAGCTTCCAGTTTGTGAACATGTTATATCTCTCCGTTTATGTTGTGCAAATTTTACACATTATTTTGTTAAACCTGTCCCTAAGTATTTAGTTTTGATGCTTTTATAAATGGTGTTGCTTTTTATTTTCATTTTTTAGTTGCTAGTGTATAGAAATACAGTTGAGTTTTGAATATCAATGTGCAACTTTGTTAAATTCACTTTTTGGTTGTGGCGGGTCTGTTGAGATTGCCTGGAATTTTCTCCCTACATGATCATATCATGTGCAAATAGTTTTACTTTTTCTTTTCCAATCTGCACGTGCTTAATTATTTTTCCTCCCTCACTACACTGGCTAGAACCTTGAGTAAAATGTGAATTATAAGTGGTAAGAATAGACTTCTTGGCTTGTTTTTGGTCTTGGGAGGAATCCATTCAGTCATTGACCATTAAGTATGATGTTATCTGTAGGTTCCCCTAATTGCCTGCCATTTATCATGTTGACAGTGTTTCTTGCTTTCAGGGAATTTGTTATGAATGGATGTTGAAAAAAGCTTTTTAATTGTCAAGGTTTCTGAATTTTTCCTTTTTTGCTTTGTTCTTAAAATGCAATATTATGAATATTGCACCTTTGTGATATGTTTTAATAAAGAAAGAAACTTTTGTCACATACAATATGTTATGAGCTATTCTTAACACTGTATTAACTTAAATAATTATCACAACCATCCTTTGACGTGTGTATTATTTAGGTTTTACAGATGAGCATCAAATCCTTATTTTCCAGAGGAACTTAAATTCATTTCCCATCCCCTTCAGTGCAGACACGTGAATATTCATTTCTAATAATTGAGGTTTATTTATTGTCTTTGTATTCTGTTTTGGGTTCTCCCTACATCTTTGTTGATTTCAATTATTTTTAGAGCATGTGAAACATTAACGTGGTTCTAAAATTCAGAACTATACAAAGGGTATGCTAGAGAATTGTCACTCCCTCCTTATCCCTTCTATTCCATTCATAATACCTTATTCTTTGTAATTCTTAACTAACCTATGATCAGTTTTATGAAAGTTCTTTGGGTACTTGAGATGAAGGGGCATTGAGTGTTAAGTTTGGTCTATACCTGTAAGATCTACCTTATTAAGTTGCCTAAGTCCTTGCTTGTTCTTTATCTACTTGATTTGCTTTATGCCAAGAGTGGTATATTAAAAGTTAGTTGTTGTTATTGTGTCTTTATTTATCAGTCCTTGCATATCCTGTGTCTCTTGCTTTGTAAAATAGTTGTTACATTATTTGATGTATAGATATTCAAGATCTGTATAGATCTGGATATTCATAAAGGATATATAGATATTCAGAATCTTTGTTTTGAATTGTGCTTAGTGTTCTGGCCGGAATTCTACTTGTCTGATAGTAGGATCTGCTTGTCTTTCTTATTGTTTTCTGTTACCTGATAAACTTTCATCCATCCCTTTAATTTTATTCTTTTTGAACCACATTTCTTTTTTCTGATGTGTTTCTTGTAGTCAGCATATAGTTGAGTCTTGGATTATGAGGCAAATTAAAAATCTTTTCATTTTCTTGGATGAGCTAAGTGCATTCACATTTTTTGTTATGACTGATTATGTTTGGTCTCAACTCTTGCATAATACGTAATAGTTTTTTATATTATGTTATATTGGCTATGTTTCTTTCTCTTTAATTTTTGCTGTCTTATCTAAAAAGATTATTTTTGGTGTTTGAGAAGGTTTGTATTTTTTTCTTTCTCCCAGTTTTAGTTGCATTACTTCCACTTTAGTGTGTGGATGTTTGTACATTAGTATTCTACCCGTTTCCTCATCTTTGAGATATGTATGTATATGTAATACTGTTGAAGATGGACTATACTATCCAGTATGTAAGCTCTAGTCACTTGTGGCTTTCAAGCACTTGAAATATGGTCTGAATTGAGATGTTATTTACATGTATAAAACACACTAGATTTTGTAGCCTTGGTACAGGAGAAAAAATATCTCAGAACATTTTTATATTGATTACATGTTGGAATGATAATGTTTTAGAGATATATATTGGCTTAAGTAAAACATATTAAAGTTACTTTCATCTGTTTTCTTACTTTTTTAAGTGTGAGTACTAGAAAATTTAAATACTTGGCTCACATTTGTGGCTTGCATTATATTTCTATTGAGTAGTGTTGTTTTCCAGTAGATTCCTCAGAAGTCCCCTACAGAATTCCCTAAGTTCTTTCTATAGCCTTGATACTTGAAGGACAACTTAGCTGGACGTAAAATCCTTGCTTCATACTTCCCGTTCATTGAGGTTTCTGAAAATGCTGCTTCATTGATGCTTTGCTTTATATGTTGTTTTTGAAGTCTCATGTTAGTTTGATTCTTTTGGCCTTTTAAGTTATTATAATGATAATATATAACAATGTATAATCCTTAATATTACTCTTGTTTGGAAGCCTTGAGGATTTTTTCATTATTTTTGAAATAGTTTTATTCAAATATATGTCAGAGTCGATTGTTTTGCATTATTATTGCCAAGTACTTGGTGAGCTTTTTTTCTATTGTGGTAAAAAACGCATAACCTAAAATTTACCTTTTAAACTATCTTTAAGTGTACAGTACCGTAGTTGTTAACAGTATATGCACAGTGTTTTGCAATGATATATAGCACTTTTTTCATCTTGGAAAACTGAAATTCTGTACCCATCGAACAGTAACTTCCCTTTTCCTCCTCCCTGGAGTCCCTGGCAATCACCGTTCTACTTCCTATTTCTTAAAGTGTGACTGCTTTAGACCTTTTATAAGTGAAATCTTGGAGTATTTGTCTTTTTATGACTGGCTTATTTCACTTAGCATAATGTCTTCGAGGTTCATCCATGTTATAGCATGTTTCAGAATTTCCTTCCTTTTTAAGGCTGACGAGTATTCCATTTTATCTATATGCCATTATTTTGTTTATCTGTCAGTAAACACTATAGTTGCTTCCATTTCTTGGCTGTTATAAATAACACTTCAATGAGTATGGGTGTGCAAATACCTCTTTGCGATCCTGTTGTCAGTTCTTTTGGATATATACCCAGAAGTGGGATTGCTGGATCACATGGTAGTTGTGTTTTTATTAGTTAACTCTTCCAGTCCATTAACACAGAGGATCTTTCCATTTGCTTATGTCTTATTTAATTTCTTTCAGCAGTGTTTTGTGGTTTTCAATGTACTTGCCTTTCACCTCTGGCTAAGTTTATTCCTAAGTATTTTATTCTTTTTGATGCTATTGTAAATGGAATTGTTTTCTTAATTTTCTTTACAGATTGTGTATTGTTAGTGTATAGGAATGTAACTGATTTTTGTGTACTGATCTTCTATTCTGCAACTTTGTTGAATTCATTTACTAGTTCTAACAGGTTTTTTGGGTATGAAATCTTTAGACATAAAAGACTGTTTCACCTGTGGACAGAGATAATTTTTCTTCTTTCTTTCCAATTTGGATGCCTTTTATTTCCTTTTCTTGGCAATTTCTCTCACTAGAGTTCCAGTACTGTGTTGAATAGAAGTGGCAAAAGCAGGCATCCTTGCCTTGTTCTTGATGTTAAAGGAAAAGCTTTCAGTTTTTCACCATTGGGTATGATGTGAGCTGTGGGCTTTTCATATCTGTCTCTTTTTGTATTGAGATATCCCTCTATTTCTAGTTTGTTGAGTGTTTTTATTGTGAAAGAGTCTTGAATTCTCTCAGTGCATCAGTTGAAATGATCATGTGGTTTTTATCCTCCAGTTTTTTTATAACAGTGTAATTACATTGATCAATTTTTGTAAATTGAACATTTTTGTATTCCAGGAATAAATCCCACTTGGTCACAATATATAATACTCTTAATTTGATGTGGAATGTGGATTGTTAGTGTTTTGTTGAGGACCTTTGCATCCATATTCATCAGGGATATTGGTCTGTAGTTTTTTCTTTCCTTGTAGTATTCACCCCCCCCCCCGTCCATTTTATTCAGATATAATTGACACATAACATTGTTTAAAGCATCCAACATAATGATTTGATGTATGTATATTTTGTGAAATGATTACCACAATAAGTTTAGTTACCATCCGTCACCTCACATATTTACAAAGTTTTTTTTCTTGTGAGGAGAACTTGTAAGATTTACTCTTAGCAGCTGTCAAATATACAATACGGTTTTGGTAACTATAGTCACCGTGCTGTACATTACATCCCTAGAACTTATTAATGTCATAAGTGGAGTTTATGCCTTTTGACCATCTTCATCCATTTCCCCCACCCCACACACCTTCTTGTAGTATCTTTGTCTGATTTTGGTATCAGGGTAATACTGGCCTTGTAAAATGAGTTTTTCTTCCTCTTCAATTTTTTGAAAGAGTTTGAGGATTAGTGTTAATTCTTTAAATGTTGGTAGAATTCTCTAATGAAGCCATCTAGTGGTGAGCTTTACTTTGTTGGGAGGTATTTGATTACTGATTAAATCTCCTTACTACTTAGGGGTTTTTTTCAGATTTTTAAATTTCTTAATGATTTAATCTTGGTAGGTTGTATGTTTCTAGAAATTTATTTCTTCTAGCTTATTCAGTTCATTGATGTATAATTGTTTGTAGTAGTCTTTTATGATTCTTTGTATTTCTGTGGCATCTATTTTAATGTCTCCTCTTTCGTTTCTGATTTTTGGTATTTGAGTTTTCTCTTTTTCTCTTTTCAAAAGAAGTTTTAATTCTAGTTTTTTTCCTATTTTTGTATTCTTTATTTCATTCATTTCTGCTCTTTATTAAATATTATTTCTTTCCTTCTGCTAACTTTGAGTTTTTTTGTTCTTTTTCTCTGTCTTGAAGTGTAAAGTTAGGTTGTTGATTTGAGGTCTGTTTTCTTTTTTAATGTAGGTAGGCATTTACTCCCGTAAGCTTCCTTCTCAGTATTGCTTTTGCTGCGTTTCTTAAGTTTCATGTTGCTTTCATTTTCACTTGTTTTAACATTTTTTAATTCTCTTGTGAGTTATTTTTTGACCCATTGATTGCTCAAAAGTATATTGTTCAATTTCCACATATTTGTGAATTTTCCAGTTTTCCCTTTGCTTTTGGTTTTTAGTTTTATTCCTTTGTGGTTGGAAAAGATACTTGGTGTGATTTCAGTCTTAAATTTGATAAAACTTGTTTTGTGGCTTATTTTGTGATCTATTCTGGAGAATGTTCTGTGTGCATTTGAGAAGAGTGGGTATTGTGTTGTTGGGTGAAGTGTTCTGTATATGTTTGTTAGGTTCAATTGGTCTATAGTGTTGTTCAAGTCCTCTCTTTCCTTATCAATATTCTGTCTGGTTGATCTTTTCATTATTTCAGATGAGGTGTTGAAATCTGCTGTTATTGTAGTACTGTGTATTTCTCCCTCAGTTCTGCTAGTGTTTGCTTCATATATTTGGGTGCTCTGCTGTTAGATGCATATGTATTTATAATTGTTTTAGCTTCCTGGTACACTGACCCTTTTATCATTGTGTAATGTCTTTCTTTGTCAGTTGTGACAGTATTTGACTTAAAATCTATTTGGTATAAGTATGACCACCCCTGCTCTCTTTTGGTTACTATGAATGGAATATTTTTTTCCATCTCTTCCTTTTCAGGTTGTGTATGTTCTTACATCTAAAATGAATCTCTTGTAGACAGCATATATTTGGATCTTGTTTTTTAATCCATTCAGTCATTCTCTGTCTTTTGGTTGGGGAGTTTAGACCATTTACATTTAATGTAATTACTGGTAGTGAAGGACTTACTATTGTCATTTTGGTGTTTACTGTATGTCTTGTAGTTATTGTGTCTTTCTTTTCTTCTCTTGCTGCCTGTCTTTGTGTTTCATTGATTCTTTTGTAGTGAACATGCTTTGATTCCTTTCTCATTTTCTTCTGTTCTTCTATGGTACGTACTTTCTTTACGATTACCATGGGGGTTACATAAAACATTGTACAGTCATAACAGTCTGTATTAAACTGATAAGCTAAATTCAGTTACATGCAAAAGCTCAAATCCTTTACATCTCCTTCTCCACTTTGTATTATTGTCACAAAGTACATCTTTTTATATTTTGTATCTGTTACCATAGTTTTACATTTAACTTATATGCTTTTATCTTTGCAATTTTATACTAGAACTAAAGGTGACTTTTGCACCACCGTTACAGTATTACAAGATTCTGTATTTGTCTATATGTTTACTTTTACCAGAGAGTTTGTTTTCAGATGCTTTTGTTTGCTATCTAGTGTCTTTTTGTTTCAACTTGAAGGCCTCCCTTTAGCAATTCTTATAAGGTAGGTCTAATAGTAATGAAATCCCTCAGCTGTTGCTTATCTAGGTAGGTCTTTATTTCTCCTTCATTTTTGAAGGACAGTTTTTTCAGATTATAGTATCTTGGTTGGCGTTTTTTTTCTTTCAGTGCTTTGACTATATCATCCCAGTCCTTTCAGACCTGTAAATGTTTCTGATGAGAAATTGCTGATAATCTGTGGGCACTCCCTTGTGTGTGATGATTTGCTTTTCTGTTGCTGCTTTCAAGAGTCCATTTGTCTTTGACTTTTGACAGTTTGATTGTAATGTGTCTTAGTTGTGGGCCTCTTTGAGTTTAGCTTAGTTGGAGTTCTTTAAGCTTTTTGAATTTGGATGTCCATTTCCTCAGATTGGAAAGTTTTCAGCCATTGTTTCATCAAACAAGCTCTCTGCTCCTTTCCCTCTCCTCCCTTTGGGGCTTCCATAATGCATATAGTGGTCTGTTGATAGGGTCATATAAGTCCCTTAGACTTTCTTCATTCTTCTTTTCTTTTGGTCTTCTGACTTAATAATTTTACATGACCTGTCTTTGAATTCACTAATTCTTTCTTGTGCTTCATCAAGTCTGTTGTTTAATCCCTTTGGTGGATTTTTCAATTCAGTTATTGTACTATTCAGCTTCAGAATTTCTGTTTGGTTCTATTTTGTTTCTTTTTAAAGATTGGCACCTGAGCTACATCTGTTGTCAGTCTTTTTTTTTCCCCCGCCCCTCCGAAGCTCCCCAGTACATAGTTGTGTATGCTAGTTGTAGGCCCTTCTGGCTGTGCCATGTGGAACACCACCTCAGCATGGCTTGCTGAGCGGTGCCATGTCGTGCCCAGAATCCGAACCTTTGAAACCTCTGGCCACCAAAGCAGGGTGCACAAACTTAATCACTCATCCATGGGGCCAGCCCCTGTTTAGTTCTTTTTTATCTCTTTGTTGATATTCTCATTTTGTTTGTGCATTGTTTCCCTGATTTCATTTAGTTATCTATTTGTATTCTCTTGTAGCTCACTGAGCTTTATTAAGGTGATTATTTTAAACTTTATTGTCAGATGATTCACAGATTTCCGTTTCTTTAGGGTCAGTTTCTGGAGATTTATTTTGTTCCTTTGATTGAGCTATATTTCCCTGTTTTTTCGTGTGCCTTGTTATTTTTTGCTATAGTTTATGCATTTGAAAAAAACAGCCATCTCTCCCAGTCTTTACAAGTTGGCTTCGTACAGGGGGAAGCCTTTACCAATCAGCTCATCTCGGGAGTCTGGAAGCCCTTTAAACCTTTTCTGGAGATGCATTTTCTCCATCTCCATAATTCATGCATGAATTATGTGTGCATAATTTCCCAGTTAGAGAGGTTTGCTGGGTTTTTTTCAGGTGCTTGTAATCTCTTGCTCCCTCTGGGGTCATTCTGCAGTACTGCAAGTTCTTTGGTGCTGCAACAAGCCCCTGAGCTTTCTTTTGTTCTCCACAGCGCCCAGACATCCAAAGAATACTGGTTCAGTCAGCCCTTTGAGTTAGGTAAGACAGAAATTAGTCTCTTGGGCAGATCTCCAATGAGCTAGAATGTTGGATGCACATTCCATTCTTCTCCTACACTCCCAAGGGAGAAACCATGAGCAGAGCATTTTCTCCTGATTGCACCAAGCAAGGTCAGATTCTATCTGCGGTAGTGCAGGTTATTGTATGCCGTGTTGCTCCTGGTGGGCTTTTTTTGGATATGTATATTCATAGGTTTTGTTTCCTGACATATTGGAGGATGTTGTTTTGTATTAGTTCTGTTGCGTTGGTTTTTTCTTCAGGGACTCCAATTATATGAATGCCATTCCTTCTTTGCCTTTTACATTCTGCCATCTTCTTTCTTACTCATTTTACTCCTTTCTTGACCCCATTTTCATTCTCTTGGTTTATGCCAACACACTTATGTTTTTGTTTGCGTATCTTTTGCACTAGGCTTCTAGTATTTTAGTCTTCATCTTTGAAATAATTGTCTTTTCCTTTCTTTCCTGCATTCTATCAACTCTTTCCATTTTTTTCTGAGTCTTTTGCCCTCTTCTCTGATCTTAGTTTTTGAGTTTCTGCTTCTAGGTGATTTTTCATATCCCTAAATGCTCCTTTGGGACATGTTTAATTAAATTTGGAGCATTTTTCTTAGTTTTCTTCTGTTCCTCCCTCCTGGAGTGGAGAGGATTTATTAGAGGTATAGTTGAATCTTGTGTTTTGACTTTTAATAATAACAGTAGGCTTATTAAGTTTTTTCTGTTCACTTTTGTAGATTTGGGTGGTTCAAAATATTCCTGGTTCATTGGCGCCCTCTCCTGTCTGTGTAGAATGATCTGCTTTTGAGGAGCAGGCAAAGAAGGGCTTGTCTCATTCTAGCTATTCTAACTAGTGTTTCAAATTCCCCATCATCTGGCTTTCTGCAGGACAGATGGGCCATTTTTATGTTTTCCCTCTTCAAGGATTCACAACTTCCTCTTTTGATTTTGATCTCAGAATTTTGCTACACTCTGTTTTGTGCTGGTGCCTCATCTATCATTCTCTTTGTAATTGCAGCTTTATAAGCTTCTTTGCCCTCTACTAATAAGTTTACTAGTATAGGGAAGTAGAGTAGATAAACATGGGCTTTCAGTCTGCTGTCTTAACAGGGAGTTTCATGTGTGAATTTTTTAAATACCAATGAATAATGTTTTGACTTTGTATGCAGTCTAACTCAGTTGATAGATTCTGAAACCCAACCAGTTGAAGCATGAGCTTGGCAAGACGAAAAAGAGACATACAAATAAGGATTCAAATTTCAGCCCTGCTGGGACCACCCCAGTGGTGTAGTGGTTAAGTTCACTGCTCTGCTTCAGTGGCCCAGGGTTCGCAGGTGTGCATCCTGGGTATGGATCTAGCACTGCTTGTCAAGCCACGCTGTGGCAGCATCCCACATAAAATAGAGGAAGATTGGCACAGATGTTAGCTCGGCAACAATCTTCCTCAAGCAAAAAGAGGAAGATTGGCAACAGCTGTTAGGTCAGGGCCAGTCTTCCTCACAATAAATAAATAATTTTTAAAAGATTTCAGCCCTGCTAATTTCTACCAATGTTGCCATAGAGCCTTAGTTTACTCATGTCCAAAAGAAAAAAATATTTCTATCCTGCATCTTGAAGGATTGTGGTTGATACTTTATATACTAAAAATCGTGAATTACTTAGCTGCTTTTAGTTTGCTTTTAATGGTTTAATAGGTAATTCACCTGTTACTAGGAAAAATATAAGGTACAATGAATGTATAAGATCTCTAGGAAAATGCAAAAAATGTTTAGGTATAATATAGTACGTTTCAAAAGATATTTCAGAATTTTAAAGTAACCATAAGAGGTGATTTTGTGTACAGTTATGCGCTGTGTAATGACTTTTCAGTCAACAACAGACTGCATATGTGACAGTGGTCTCATGACATTAGTACCATATAGCCTAGGTGTGTAGTAGGCTATACCATCTACGTTTGTGTAAGTCCACTCTATGATGTTCACACAGCAATGAAATTGCCTAACAACACATCTCTCAGAACGAATGTGTCCCCATTGTTAGGTGACACAGCTGTGTTTTCATTGAGAGTTCCTTCATTTAAGATGCAAAACTTTTATAGTATTTTTACAATTTACTGAAGTACTACAGTTTCACCACAGAAAATTGATAAAATACAAAAGGGCACACAGAAGAAAATCAGAGCCACTTAAATTGTTAGGATTTTGTGGTATATTCTATTCTGTATTCTTCCAGGCTCTTTTCTTTAGATAAACATTCATCTGTATTTATACATGTTATTCTGTAACCTGCTTTTTTACTGAATAGCCTATTATCTTTTCAAGTCAGTAGAAATCTACATTGTGTTGTGTTTTACCATTACCTAAAAATTCCATTTTATATATATAACATAATTTCTATAACAAATTCCTTATTTATTGACATTTAGACTTTTTTTGGTATTATAGACAATGCCATGGTGAGCAGTTTTATTTAGTCATTCTTGGCCGTTTGTTGTCTTTTGATGAATTCCGTAAGTGGAGTTGATGGGTCAAGGGGATGCTTTTTTAAAGGAAAGGAAATCAAATAATGTTTCATTGTTATTAGTTATTTTAAAAAAAATTATACAACCTCACCAACGTCTAATGCAGCATGTAACAAGGAATTGGTATTAACTCCTGCCAACCCCTTCCCCCAGTAAAGACAAATCAAAACTCTGGTACCTACTCCAAGCATTTTGTGTTTGCCACTGGTTAAAGTTATTGTATGAAGCACAGACTTCTGGAAGCCATATCATTGTTGGTTGTTTTCTGATTTTGGGGGTTGAAGGACTGTCTAATAATCTGGGGAGGGAAGTGATAGCTGAGAATATATTTTTAGACCTACACTTGGTCTGTAAATTAGGGGAATAGGACATGGTCTAGCTCCTTTATTTCAGGCTGCTGCTCTGTCATCTGCCAACTGTGTTAACAAGAGAGTCATCTATGACTTGTTTTTAAATTTTCTCATTTGTAAAATTAAAATAATATTAAATCTTCATCTATTAAAGATGTATTTTAAGAATTGGATTATATCTACAAATGTTTTGTACTGAGGGGAAAGTGCAATATATATCAAAAGAATCTCTTCAAATCAAAAATGTGCTGCCAGTTTAACTCAGTTCCCTCTTGTCACTCATGTCTATAGATTGTCAGCATTACAGGAACATGATTTTTTATCTTTAACATAAATCCTTCTGAGGTAAGCATGGCATAGTCAAAGAATACTGGAGTCAGAGCCCTGAAATATGACTGTCTCAGATATTTCACCGTAACTAAGAGCAAATCACTTGTTTCTTGAATCTCATGTACAATATGGGATAATATCTACCTTTGCGTCCCAAGATCATGAGGAGCTAATATGCGTGATTGTGATGTACTTTGAGAGCTGTAAAACACGTAAATACAAGGTGGCATTGCATACTGCAAAACTTTCTTTGACCAGGAGATAATAGGAAAATATAGGCTTAAATAATGCTAGAAATTGCTCATTCAAGGCCGGGTTTCCTAGTTTCTTGATGCTGTCTGTTGTGTGTGTGTATTAGATTTCCTCATGATTTCCTACTTAGAAGTTTTTGCTACTAATAGATTCTAACTAAATTGATAATAATAGTTGTATGGGGAAATGTATTTAGTGCTTCAACTTGGGATCTTACCCTCTGGAGAAAAACATATTTCTACCTGGCACTGAAAGTGGATAACTTTCCAATCTAAGCCAGCACCCACCCCCCTGTCCCTTTCCTCAACTTCTTGCCTTTTGTTAAAAGTCTGTGGGCTTTTGTCCATTTTGGATATCCTGTTTTCTCTGCCTGGACTCTTTTCTCCTTTTGCCTTGCTAAATCCCTATTGATCCTAAAACTTTTAGTTTAGATTTTACTTTCTTTGGACGTCTTTATCCTCCCAAGATGAGTGATTTGACCAATTGACTAATTCCTGCACTGATAGTAATTTAGTCTGTTAAACATAATTTTATCTGTCTTTGAATTATTCAGAATTTTGTACTGTTGAGGTTTCGGGTAAATAAATGCAGAAGATACTTAAAATTTGTGATAGAAATTTTTTTCCTGTCATTTGCATATTTTTCTAAATCTGGTATTGGTGACAAATTTCCTCAATTAATTTAGTAAAACAAGGGGTTAATTTTCGTGTAATTGAGATGTTAAATTCTAGTTTGTGAATATGTATATATTTAATCCTTCTTAAAAATTCTACTTATTAAAATTATAATCATTTAAGGTGATATTTTTATGAGCACAAGTATTGAGGGAGAACGATGGCAATGTTTTCTGTAGGCCTGTGGCAAAAGAACAATTTGTACTTGATTCTTAAAGCACCTTTCAATTATTAAAGTAAATTTTAAATAGAATTGTGCATTGAATTAACAATATTAAAACAACTTATGTTGCCTACTTTACATTTTCCAGGAACATCATTTACAGCGAGCTATTTCAGCACAGCAAGTGTTTAGAGAAAAAAAAGAGAGCATGGTCATTCCAGTTCCTGAGGCAGAGAGCAACGTCAACTATTACAATCGCTTGTACAAAGGAGAGTTTAAACAGCCAAAACAGTTCATTCATATTCAGCGTAAGTTTGTTAATTCATTGTTTTCTGTTTGTAATTTAAATTTATCAACCAGTAAAAATCCTCTTTCTGCCCGAAGAGATTTTAATTTTTCAGTTCAAACACTGATTTGTAGAGATGTAAAACATGAAAGAAAAAATCCGTCTATGCTTTCGTCTGAACTTCGAGATCAATTTGAGTGTTAGTTGCATTTGGAACATTTGATTTTTGTATAGTATAGGATTTTGTATAGCGCTTATAACTTTATTATACAGCTAAAAGGTGGTAAATTACCATATCCAAGTAAGATTTACTTTTAAAGGCTAGTTAGGGGTGAGTCTTCCGAATTCTTTTAGAATTAGATCCTACACCTCTACCTTCATCTAGTTTTTATAAAATTCTAATTCTGCTTCCTTGATACTCTTATTTTTCTCCCCATTGTTACTATTTAAATGATCCCATCTCTTGCTTTAAAACTAGTTCAATAATCTCCTAACTATTCTATTTACTACCCCTCATCGCCTGTCCTTACCCTCTTCTTAATCTCTCTTCTCCACAAAGTCCACCAGCACCAGTGGTCTTTGTAAAGTGTCAGCCTGATCAAATTATGTTCTGGATTAACATCCTGCTGTGGTTCCTTGTTGTGTACAGTAGGAGGTTTTAGCTGATTCTGTAGACAGATGCTAGTGTCTTGGTATCTTGTCTGGTTGTATTAAAAAAACCTTGAGTAGCTTGTTAAAATAGAGATTTCAGGGTTCTGCTTCAGGCCTACCTGTCTGAGAATCTCTGGTATGCATCCTGGTAATAAGTATTTTTAAAAAGTTCCCCAGGTAATACTGAAACATCTACAGATTTAAGACTGACTGTAAGATCTGTTTTTCTTTGATTCTAAGATGCATATTTTTCATTTATCATCTTTGAAATGAGATTGCATCTTAAGTTGCTGTTGTCCTGAGTTGAAGTCTAGTTTATCTAAAGAGAATTTGCATTTGTTTCTGCCAGGCATCTGGGGACGCTGTCAACCTGAGACCACTTTAAAGCCTTTGCTTATTTGTTTTGTTTTATTTGTTTGTTTTTGGACCACACTGGTAGCTTTAGTTTAGGCTGCAGACATATTTGGAGTTCAGTTCTTAGAACCGTCTCTCCCCCTCTGGTCCCCCTCCTTCCACCTAGGGGCATGTTGAGAAATACAAAATTCTTGCTGTTCCTTTCTGCATGGCTGGTTTATTTATCTTACACTGAGGTTGTTGCCCTTTGCTAGTGTAGCTTTATGCAGAAGTAATCTATTAAACTTCTTAATAGTCCTCAGCATAAGTACATTAAGTAATGGTGCATCTTGTTTTTGATGGCAGTTCAGATTTGACAGAATTCGATAATAGCCAAATTCTCGTTTGAATACAAGGCCCTTTGTGATCTGTTCTGTGCCTACTCCTTTAACCTCATTTCCTGTTGCTCTTCCCCTCACTCTCAATACCATAGAGACCAACTTAAAATTATCCCCATTTGCCGTGTTTCACATTTCACACTTCCTTGCATGTACTATTCAAGTCTTTTTTCCCTTCCTGAAGCTCATTTAAGACCTAACCCCCATACAAAGCTTACCCTGACCGTTCTCATTCTGCTTCTCTTTGGCTTTTCTTAATACCTTGTACATACTTTTATTAGAGGACTCACCATACTTTATTGTAATTATTTGTAACCATTCTTTCTCTCCTTTTAGACTGTGAGCTCCTTGAGGGCAGGGACTATGTTTTATTTTCTCTTTGTATCTTTAGAGTAAAGTGCATGGCTTATAGATGCTCAATAAAAGGCATGTTTGTTGACTGACTGAATTGTTTTTAAATGGCTTTTCAAAAGCCCTTAGGTGTCAGAACCATTTTTCACAGACTCTTTTTTCTTAAGCTTTCAAGAGAAACACATGCAAAAAAGTTAATTATGTGATTGTTTCCTCTGTGTTCTTTGACTGAGTCCTTTTAGCTTGTTGAATTTGCCTTATCTTTGCATTGGGAAAGAGATAGCAATTCATAATAGGAATTTTAAGGATTTCTCAAGCTAAAGTATCTGGGTTTTTTTGTATTTTAATAACGTTATAGCTGGACAACAGGACCATTTGTAAAAACCATTCTGGGAAACCAAGAACCAGAAATTGGGTATAACCCATCTGAGTCAGGCCCATTGGATACAATAAACGTTAATCTTGTGTTGGTTTTTTCATTTCATTTCATCCTATTACTGTAATAAATGGAATAAAAATAATAGAAAAGTATTTTAACTATTTCATTTTTTTCTTTTAGTCTGTCAGCATATATATTCTATATACTATACAATATCACACTATACATACAATTCTTTATCTGCCTTTTCTACTTACATTTTAAGTTTCTCAGGTTTTTATATATTTTTTGTCATTTTCAGTGTATATATAATTTCCTATCAAATTGATATTCCACAATTTGCTTACCTGTATGCCTGTTATTGGCCTTAAGGTTATCTCTACTAAAATTTAAACTCATTTATCATTGAGATTTTTTTCAAGGAAGGCTTTAAAAAGTTTTTTTGACGTAACTTCTTTCCAAGCCCTTAAATATAAGGAATTTCAGAAAATATTGCTATGGATTTTTCCTTTTCTTTTTTTGATGATAGATTTGAACGAATCTCCATTTGCCTGGCTAGAAATAAACATTGTACAGTTGCCACAGTAGGGTGACCTAGTTCAGGCCCATCACGTTGCTTGCTTGGGCTTGGCAGGAAACTTTTTATTGGTCTCTCTGTTCTAGTCTTTATGCCTTCCAGTCCATCATCACACTGCCACTGTTGTGATTATTACCCATTTAGAATTGTTCAGACTCTCTTTTGCCGATCAGATAAAATTTTAACATATTTGTATGATATTTAAGGCCTTCTTTTGTGCCTGTCCAGCCACAGTTCCTGTATGTTCTTCCACTGTGACACCAACCTTATTGAAATGAACTGTTGGCAGGTCTGTTTCTTCCCTAGACTGTACACTCCTCAGGAACAGAAGCTCCATCTTATTCAACATACAGTCCCAGACTACAGTCTCTATACACTTTTTCCCCAGCT